>NW_027210320.1:0-83011 GCF_027789765.1 Dendropsophus ebraccatus | reverse complement strand
CCCATTGACTTACATTGGAGTGCAGAAAAGGTCATTTTTCTCGGTCCCTTTAAGAGGTAGGGAGTTAAAACAAGCTTAGTCTGCGGTGCCCAGGGGGGACCCCATCCAGCCCGCACTGAGTTTCATTCCTACCACCTTAGGAAAAAAAGTCATTATTTTGAGGCTTAGAAGTCATTTCTGCAATTCCATAGAAAATCAAGCGTCTCTATTCAATTGTGTGGAGCGCATATCAGGTGGATTTTCTCTGCCGGCTTAAGAGATACACGTGAAACTAAAGCCGATCCTGGGTGCCTAGGGTGCCTGTCATCCAATCCGCACTGAATTTCATTTCTAGCACATAGCCAAAAAATCGCCCCATTGACTTACATTGGAGTGCAGAAAAGGTCATTTTTCTCGGTCCCTTTAAGAGGTAGGAGTTAAACAAGCTTAGGTCTGCGGTGCCCACGGGGGACCCCATCCAGCCCGCACTGAGTTTCATTCCTACCACCTTAGGAAAAAAAGTCATTATTTTGAGGCTTAGAAGTCATTTCTGCAATTCCCATAGAAAATCAACGGCGTCTCTATTCAATTGTGTGGAGCGCATATCAGGTGGGTTTCTCTGCCGGCTTAAGAGATACACGTGAAACTAAAGCCGATCCTGGGTGCCTAGGGTGCCTGTCATCCAATCCGCACTGAATTTCATTTCTAGCACATAGCCAAAAAATCGCCCCATTGACTTACATTGGAGTGCAGAAAAGGTCATTTTTTCTCGGTCCCTTTAAGAGGTAGGAGTTAAACAAGCTTAGGTCTGCGGTGCCCAGGGGGGACCCCATCCAGCCCGCACTGAGTTTCATTCCTACCACCTTAGGAAAAAAAGTCATTATTTTGAGGCTTAGAAGTCATTTCTGCAATTCCCATAGAAAATCAACGGCGTCTCTATTCAATTGTGTGGAGCGCATATCAGGTGGGTTTTCTCTGCCGGCTTAAGAGATACACGTGAAACTAAAGCCGATCCTGGGTGCCTAGGGTGCCTGTCATCCAATCCGCACTGAATTTCATTTCTAGCACATAGCCAAAAAATCGCCCCATTGACTTACATTGGAGTGCAGAAAAGGTCATTTTTCTCGGTCCCTTTAAGAGGTAGGAGTTAAACAAGCTTAGGTCTGCGGTGCCCAGGGGGGACCCCATCCAGCCCGCACTGAGTTTCATTCCTACCACCTTAGGAAAAAAAGTCATTATTTGAGGCTTAGAAGTCATTTCTGCAATTCCCATAGAAAATCAATGGCGTCTCTATTCAATTGTGTGGAGCGCATATCAGGTGGGTTTCTCTGCCGGCTTAAGAGATACACGTGAAACTAAAGCCGATCCTGGGTGCCTAGGGTGCCTGTCATCCAATCCGCACTGAATTTCATTTCTAGCACATAGCCAAAAAATCGCCCCATTGACTTACATTGGAGTGCAGAAAAGGTCATTTTTTCTCGATCCTTTAAGAGGTAGGAGTTAAACAAGCTTAGGTCTGCGGTGCCCAGGGGGGACCCCATCCAGCCCGCACTGAGTTTCATTCCTACCACCTTAGGAAAAAAAAGTCATTATTTTGAGGCTTAGAAGTCATTTCTGCAATTCCCATAGAAAATCAACGGCGTCTCTATTCAATTGTGTGGAGCGCATATCAGGTGGATTTTCTCTGCCGGCTTAAGAGATACACGTGAAACTAAAGCCGATCCTGGGTGCCTAGGGTGCCTGTCATCCAATCCGCACTGAATTTCATTTCTAGCACATAGCCAAAAAATCGCCCCATTGACTTACATTGGAGTGCAGAAAAGGTCATTTTTTCTCGGTCCCTTTAAGAGGTAGGAGTTAAACAAGCTTAGGTCTGCGGTGCCCAGGGGGGACCCCATCCAGCCCGCACTGAGTTTCATTCCTACCACCTTAGGAAAAAAAGTCATTATTTTGAGGCTTAGAAGTCATTTCTGCAATTCCCATAGAAAATCAACGGCGTCTCTAATTCAATTGTGTGGAGCGCATATCAGGTGGGTTTTCTCTGCCGGCTTAAGAGATACACGTGAAACTAAAGCCGATCCTGGGTGCCTAGGGTGCCTGTCATCCAATCCGCACTGAATTTCATTTCTAGCACATAGCCAAAAAATCGCCCCATTGACTTACATTGGAGTGCAGAAAAGGTCATTTTTTCTCGGTCCCTTTAAGAGGTAGGAGTTAAACAAGCTTAGGTCTGCGGTGCCCAGGGGGGACCCCATCCAGCCCGCACTGAGTTTCATTCCTACCACCTTAGGAAAAAAAGTCATTATTTTGAGGCTTAGAAGTCATTTCTGCAATTCCCATAGAAAATCAACGGCGTCTCTATTCAATTGTGTGGAGCGCATATCAGGTGGGTTTTCTCTGCCGGCTTAAGAGATACACGTGAAACTAAAGCCGATCCTGGGTGCCTAGGGTGCCTGTCATCCAATCCGCACTGAATTTCATTTCTAGCACATAGCCAAAAAATCGCCCCATTGACTTACATTGGAGTGCAGAAAAGGTCATTTTTTCTCGGTCCCTTTAAGAGGTAGGAGTTAAACAAGCTTAGGTCTGCGGTGCCCAGGGGGGACCCCATCCAGCCCGCACTGAGTTTCATTCCTACCACCTTAGGAAAAAAAGTCATTATTTTGAGGCTTAGAAGTCATTTCTGCAATTCCCATAGAAAATCAATGGCGTCTCTATTCAATTGTGTGGAGCGCATATCAGGTGGATTTTCTCTGCCGGCTTAAGAGATACACGTGAAACTAAAGCCGATCCTGGGTGCCTAGGGTGCCTGTCATCCAATCCGCACTGAATTTCATTTCTAGCACATAGCCAAAAAATCGCCCCATTGACTTACATTGGAGTGCAGAAAAGGTCATTTTTTCTCGGTCCCTTTAAGAGGTAGGAGTTAAACAAGCTTAGGTCTGCGGTGCCCAGGGGGGACCCCATCCAGCCCGCACTGAGTTTCATTCCTACCACCTTAGGAAAAAAAGTCATTATTTTGAGGCTTAGAAGTCATTTCTGCAATTCCCATAGAAAATCAACGGCGTCTCTATTCAATTGTGTGGAGCGCATATCAGGTGGGTTTTCTCTGCCGGCTTAAGAGATACACGTGAAACTAAAGCCGATCCTGGGTGCCTAGGGTGCCTGTCATCCAATCCGCACTGAATTTCATTTCTAGCACATAGCCAAAAAATCGCCCATTGACTTACATTGGAGTGCAGAAAAGGTCATTTTTTCTCGGTCCCTTTAAGAGGTAGGAGTTAAACAAGCTTAGGTCTGCGGTGCCCAGGGGGGACCCCATCCAGCCCGCACTGAGTTTCATTCCTACCACCTTAGGAAAAAAAGTCATTATTTTGAGGCTTAGAAGTCATTTCTGCAATTCCCATAGAAAATCAACGGCGTCTCTATTCAATTGTGTGGAGCGCATATCAGGTGGGTTTTCTCTGCCGGCTTAAGAGATACACGTGAAACTAAAGCCGATCCTGGGTGCCTAGGGTGCCTGTCATCCAATCCGCACTGAATTTCATTTCTAGCACATAGCCAAAAAATCGCCCCATTGACTTACATTGGAGTGCAGAAAAGGTCATTTTTTCTCGGTCCCTTTAAGAGGTAGGAGTTAAACAAGCTTAGGTCTGCGGTGCCCAGGGGGGACCCCATCCAGCCCGCACTGAGTTTCATTCCTACCACCTTAGGAAAAAAAGTCATTATTTTGAGGCTTAGAAGTCATTTCTGCAATTCCCATAGAAAATCAATGGCGTCTCTATTCAATTGTGTGGAGCGCATATCAGGTGGATTTTCTCTGCCGGCTTAAGAGATACACGTGAAACTAAAGCCGATCCTGGGTGCCTAGGGTGCCTGTCATCCAATCCGCACTGAATTTCATTTCTAGCACATAGCCAAAAAATCGCCCCATTGACTTACATTGGAGTGCAGAAAAGGTCATTTTTTCTCGGTCCCTTTAAGAGGTAGGAGTTAAACAAGCTTAGGTCTGCGGTGCCCAGGGGGACCCCATCCAGCCCGCACTGAGTTTCATTCCTACCACCTTAGGAAAAAAAGTCATTATTTTGAGGCTTAGAAGTCATTTCTGCAATTCCCATAGAAAATCAACGGCGTCTCTAATTCAATTGTGTGGAGCGCATATCAGGTGGGTTTCTCTGCCGGCTTAAGAGATACACGTGAAACTAAAGCCGATCCTGGGTGCCTAGGGTGCCTGTCATCCAATCCGCACTGAATTTCATTTCTAGCACATAGCCAAAAAATCGCCCCATTGACTTACATTGGAGTGCAGAAAAGGTCATTTTTTCTCGGTCCCTTTAAGAGGTAGGAGTTAAACAAGCTTAGGTCTGCGGTGCCCAGGGGGGACCCCATCCAGCCCGCACTGAGTTTCATTCCTACCACCTTAGGAAAAAAAGTCATTATTTTGAGGCTTAGAAGTCATTTCTGCAATTCCCATAGAAAATCAACGGCGTCTCTATTCAATTGTGTGGAGCGCATATCAGGTGGATTTTCTCTGCCGGCTTAAGAGATACACGTGAAACTAAAGCCGATCCTGGGTGCCTAGGGTGCCTGTCATCCAATCCGCACTGAATTTCATTTCTAGCACATAGCCAAAAAATCGCCCCATTGACTTACATTGGAGTGCAGAAAAGGTCATTTTTTCTCGGTCCCTTTAAGAGGTAGGAGTTAAACAAGCTTAGGTCTGCGGTGCCCAGGGGGGACCCCATCCAGCCCGCACTGAGTTTCATTCCTACCACCTTAGGAAAAAAAAGTCATTATTTTGAGGCTTAGAAGTCATTTCTGCAATTCCCATAGAAAATCAACGGCGTCTCTATTCAATTGTGTGGAGCGCATATCACGTGTATCTCTCTGCCGGCTTAAGAGATACACGTGAAACTAAAGCCGATCCTGGGTGCCTAGGGTGCCTGTCATCCAATCCGCACTGAATTTCATTTCTAGCACATAGCCAAAAAATCGCCCCATTGACTTACATTGGAGTGCAGAAAAGGTCATTTTTTCTCGGTCCCTTTAAGAGGTAGGAGTTAAACAAGCTTAGGTCTGCGGTGCCCAGGGGGGACCCCATCCAGCCCGCACTGAGTTTCATTCCTACCACCTTAGGAAAAAAAGTCATTATTTTGAGGCTTAGAAGTCATTTCTGCAATTCCCATAGAAAATCAACGGCGTCTCTATTCAATTGTGTGGAGCGCATATCAGGTGGGTTTTCTCTGCCGGCTTAAGAGATACACGTGAAACTAAAGCCGATCCTGGGTGCCTAGGGTGCCTGTCATCCAATCCGCACTGAATTTCATTTCTAGCACATAGCCAAAAAATCGCCCCATTGACTTACATTGGAGTGCAGAAAAGGTCATTTTTTCTCGGTCCCTTTAAGAGGTAGGAGTTAAACAAGCTTAGGTCTGCGGTGCCCAGGGGGGACCCCATCCAGCCCGCACTGAGTTTCATTCCTACCACCTTAGGAAAAAAAGTCATTATTTTGAGGCTTAGAAGTCATTTCTGCAATTCCCATAGAAAATCAACGGCGTCTCTATTCAATTGTGTGGAGCGCATATCAGGTGGGTTTTCTCTGCCGGCTTAAGAGATACACGTGAAACTAAAGCCGATCCTGGGTGCCTAGGGTGCCTGTCATCCAATCCGCACTGAATTTCATTTCTAGCACATAGCCAAAAAATCGCCCCATTGACTTACATTGGAGTGCAGAAAAGGTCATTTTTTCTCGGTCCCTTTAAGAGGTAGGAGTTAAACAAGCTTAGGTCTGCGGTGCCCAGGGGGGACCCCATCCAGCCCGCACTGAGTTTCATTCCTACCACCTTAGGAAAAAAAGTCATTATTTTGAGGCTTAGAAGTCATTTCTGCAATTCCCATAGAAAATCAACGGCGTCTCTATTCAATTGTGTGGAGCGCATATCAGGTGGTTTTCTCTGCCGGCTTAAGAGATACACGTGAAACTAAAGCCGATCCTGGGTGCCTAGGGTGCCTGTCATCCAATCCGCACTGAATTTCATTTCTAGCACATAGCCAAAAAATCGCCCCATTGACTTACATTGGAGTGCAGAAAAGGTCATTTTTTCTCGGTCCCTTTAAGAGGTAGGAGTTAAACAAGCTTAGGTCTGCGGTGCCCAGGGGGGACCCCATCCAGCCCGCACTGAGTTTCATTCCTACCACCTTAGGAAAAAAAGTCATTATTTTGAGGCTTAGAAGTCATTTCTGCAATTCCCATAGAAAATCAACGGCGTCTCTATTCAATTGTGTGGAGCGCATATCAGGTGGGTTTTCTCTGCCGGCTTAAGAGATACACGTGAAACTAAAGCCGATCCTGGGTGCCTAGGGTGCCTGTCATCCAATCCGCACTGAATTTCATTTCTAGCACATAGCCAAAAAATCGCCCCATTGACTTACATTGGAGTGCAGAAAAGGTCATTTTTTCTCGGTCCCTTTAAGAGGTAGGAGTTAAACAAGCTTAGGTCTGCGGTGCCCAGGGGGGACCCCATCCAGCCCGCACTGAGTTTCATTCCTACCACCTTAGGAAAAAAAGTCATTATTTTGAGGCTTAGAAGTCATTTCTGCAATTCCCATAGAAAATCAACGGCGTCTCTAATTCAATTGTGTGGAGCGCATATCAGGTGGGTTTTCTCTGCCGGCTTAAGAGATACACGTGAAACTAAAGCCGATCCTGGGTGCCTAGGGTGCCTGTCATCCAATCCGCACTGAATTTCATTTCTAGCACATAGCCAAAAAATCGCCCCATTGACTTACATTGGAGTGCAGAAAAGGTCATTTTTTCTCGGTCCCTTTAAGAGGTAGGAGTTAAACAAGCTTAGGTCTGCGGTGCCCAGGGGGGACCCCATCCAGCCCGCACTGAGTTTCATTCCTACCACCTTAGGAAAAAAAGTCATTATTTTGAGGCTTAGAAGTCATTTCTGCAATTCCCATAGAAAATCAATGGCGTCTCTATTCAATTGTGTGGAGCGCATATCAGGTGGATTTTCTCTGCCGGCTTAAGAGATACACGTGAAACTAAAGCCGATCCTGGGTGCCTAGGGTGCCTGTCATCCAATCCGCACTGAATTTCATTTCTAGCACATAGCCAAAAAATCGCCCCATTGACTTACATTGGAGTGCAGAAAAGGTCATTTTTTCTCGGTCCCTTTAAGAGGTAGGAGTTAAACAAGCTTAGGTCTGCGGTGCCCAGGGGGGACCCCATCCAGCCCACACTGAGTTTCATTCCTACCACCTTAGGAAAAAAAGTCATTATTTTGAGGCTTAGAAGTCATTTCTGCAATTCCCATAGAAAATCAATGGCGTCTCTATTCAATTGTGTGGAGCGCATATCAGGTGGATTTTCTCTGCCGGCTTAAGAGATACACGTGAAACTAAAGCCGATCCTGGGTGCCTAGGGTGCCTGTCATCCAATCCGCACTGAATTTCATTTCTAGCACATAGCCAAAAAATCGCCCCATTGACTTACATTGGAGTGCAGAAAAGGTCATTTTTTCTCGGTCCCTTTAAGAGGTAGGAGTTAAACAAGCTTAGGTCTGCGGTGCCCAGGGGGGACCCCATCCAGCCCGCACTGAGTTTCATTCCTACCACCTTAGGAAAAAAAGTCATTATTTTGAGGCTTAGAAGTCATTTCTGCAATTCCCATAGAAAATCAACGGCGTCTCTATTCAATTGTGTGGAGCGCATATCAGGTGGGTTTTCTCTGCCGGCTTAAGAGATACACGTGAAACTAAAGCCGATCCTGGGTGCCTAGGGTGCCTGTCATCCAATCCGCACTGAATTTCATTTCTAGCACATAGCCAAAAAATCGCCCCATTGACTTACATTGGAGTGCAGAAAAGGTCATTTTTTCTCGGTCCCTTTAAGAGGTAGGAGTTAAACAAGCTTAGGTCTGCGGTGCCCAGGGGGGACCCCATCCAGCCCGCACTGAGTTTCATTCCTACCACCTTAGGAAAAAAAGTCATTATTTTGAGGCTTAGAAGTCATTTCTGCAATTCCCATAGAAAATCAACGGCGTCTCTATTCAATTGTGTGGAGCGCATATCAGGTGGTTTTCTCTGCCGGCTTAAGAGATACACGTGAAACTAAAGCCGATCCTGGGTGCCTAGGGTGCCTGTCATCCAATCCGCACTGAATTTCATTTCTAGCACATAGCCAAAAAATCGCCCCATTGACTTACATTGGAGTGCAGAAAAGGTCATTTTTCTCGGTCCCTTTAAGAGGTAGGAGTTAAACAAGCTTAGGTCTGCGGTGCCCAGGGGGGACCCCATCCAGCCCGCACTGAGTTTCATTCCTACCACCTTAGGAAAAAAAGTCATTATTTTGAGGCTTAGAAGTCATTTCTGCAATTCCCATAGAAAATCAACGGCGTCTCTATTCAATTGTGTGGAGCGCATATCAGGTGGGTTTTCTCTGCCGGCTTAAGAGATACACGTGAAACTAAAGCCGATCCTGGGTGCCTAGGGTGCCTGTCATCCAATCCGCACTGAATTTCATTTCTAGCACATAGCCAAAAAATCGCCCCATTGACTTACATTGGAGTGCAGAAAAGGTCATTTTTTCTCGGTCCCTTTAAGAGGTAGGAGTTAAACAAGCTTAGGTCTGCGGTGCCCAGGGGGGACCCCATCCAGCCCGCACTGAGTTTCATTCCTACCACCTTAGGAAAAAAAGTCATTATTTTGAGGCTTAGAAGTCATTTCTGCAATTCCCATAGAAAATCAACGGCGTCTCTATTCAATTGTGTGGAGCGCATATCAGGTGGGTTTTCTCTGCCGGCTTAAGAGATACACGTGAAACTAAAGCCGATCCTGGGTGCCTAGGGTGCCTGTCATCCAATCCGCACTGAATTTCATTTCTAGCACATAGCCAAAAAATCGCCCCATTGACTTACATTGGAGTGCAGAAAAGGTCATTTTTTCTCGGTCCCTTTAAGAGGTAGGAGTTAAACAAGCTTAGGTCTGCGGTGCCCAGGGGGGACCCCATCCAGCCCACACTGAGTTTCATTCCTACCACCTTAGGAAAAAAAGTCATTATTTTGAGGCTTAGAAGTCATTTCTGCAATTCCCATAGAAAATCAATGGCGTCTCTATTCAATTGTGTGGAGCGCATATCAGGTGGATTTCTCTGCCGGCTTAAGAGATACACGTGAAACTAAAGCCGATCCTGGGTGCCTAGGGTGCCTGTCATCCAATCCGCACTGAATTTCATTTCTAGCACATAGCCAAAAAATCGCCCCATTGACTTACATTGGAGTGCAGAAAAGGTCATTTTTTCTCGGTCCCTTTAAGAGGTAGGAGTTAAACAAGCTTAGGTCTGCGGTGCCCAGGGGGGACCCCATCCAGCCCGCACTGAGTTTCATTCCTACCACCTTAGGAAAAAAAGTCATTATTTTGAGGCTTAGAAGTCATTTCTGCAATTCCCATAGAAAATCAACGGCGTCTCTAATTCAATTGTGTGGAGCGCATATCAGGTGGGTTTTCTCTGCCGGCTTAAGAGATACACGTGAAACTAAAGCCGATCCTGGGTGCCTAGGGTGCCTGTCATCCAATCCGCACTGAATTTCATTTCTAGCACATAGCCAAAAAATCGCCCCATTGACTTACATTGGAGTGCAGAAAAGGTCATTTTTTCTCGGTCCCTTTAAGAGGTAGGAGTTAAACAAGCTTAGGTCTGCGGTGCCCAGGGGGGACCCCATCCAGCCCACACTGAGTTTCATTCCTACCACCTTAGGAAAAAAAGTCATTATTTTGAGGCTTAGAAGTCATTTCTGCAATTCCCATAGAAAATCAACGGCGTCTCTATTCAATTGTGTGGAGCGCATATCAGGTGGTTTTCTCTGCCGGCTTAAGAGATACACGTGAAACTAAAGCCGATCCTGGGTGCCTAGGGTGCCTGTCATCCAATCCGCACTGAATTTCATTTCTAGCACATAGCCAAAAAATCGCCCCATTGACTTACATTGGAGTGCAGAAAAGGTCATTTTTTCTCGGTCCCTTTAAGAGGTAGGAGTTAAACAAGCTTAGGTCTGCGGTGCCCAGGGGGACCCCATCCAGCCCGCACTGAGTTTCATTCCTACCACCTTAGGAAAAAAAGTCATTATTTTGAGGCTTAGAAGTCATTTCTGCAATTCCCATAGAAAATCAACGGCGTCTCTATTCAATTGTGTGGAGCGCATATCAGGTGGGTTTTCTCTGCCGGCTTAAGAGATACACGTGAAACTAAAGCCGATCCTGGGTGCCTAGGGTGCCTGTCATCCAATCCGCACTGAATTTCATTTCTAGCACATAGCCAAAAAATCGCCCCATTGACTTACATTGGAGTGCAGAAAAGGTCATTTTTTCTCGGTCCCTTTAAGAGGTAGGAGTTAAACAAGCTTAGGTCTGCGGTGCCCAGGGGGGACCCCATCCAGCCCGCACTGAGTTTCATTCCTACCACCTTAGGAAAAAAAGTCATTATTTTGAGGCTTAGAAGTCATTTCTGCAATTCCCATAGAAAATCAATGGCGTCTCTATTCAATTGTGTGGAGCGCATATCAGGTGGATTTTCTCTGCCGGCTTAAGAGATACACGTGAAACTAAAGCCGATCCTGGGTGCCTAGGGTGCCTGTCATCCAATCCGCACTGAATTTCATTTCTAGCACATAGCCAAAAAATCGCCCCATTGACTTACATTGGAGTGCAGAAAAGGTCATTTTTTCTCGGTCCCTTTAAGAGGTAGGAGTTAAACAAGCTTAGGTCTGCGGTGCCCAGGGGGGACCCCATCCAGCCCGCACTGAGTTTCATTCCTACCACCTTAGGAAAAAAAGTCATTATTTTGAGGCTTAGAAGTCATTTCTGCAATTCCCATAGAAAATCAACGGCGTCTCTATTCAATTGTGTGGAGCGCATATCAGGTGGATTTTCTCTGCCGGCTTAAGAGATACACGTGAAACTAAAGCCGATCCTGGGTGCCTAGGGTGCCTGTCATCCAATCCGCACTGAATTTCATTTCTAGCACATAGCCAAAAAATCGCCCCATTGACTTACATTGGAGTGCAGAAAAGGTCATTTTTTCTCGGTCCTTTAAGAGGTAGGAGTTAAACAAGCTTAGGTCTGCGGTGCCCAGGGGGGACCCCATCCAGCCCGCACTGAGTTTCATTCCTACCACCTTAGGAAAAAAAGTCATTATTTTGAGGCTTAGAAGTCATTTCTGCAATTCCCATAGAAAATCAATGGCGTCTCTATTCAATTGTGTGGAGCGCATATCAGGTGGATTTTCTCTGCCGGCTTAAGAGATACACGTGAAACTAAAGCCGATCCTGGGTGCCTAGGGTGCCTGTCATCCAATCCGCACTGAATTTCATTTCTAGCACATAGCCAAAAAATCGCCCCATTGACTTACATTGGAGTGCAGAAAAGGTCATTTTTTCTCGGTCCCTTTAAGAGGTAGGAGTTAAACAAGCTTAGGTCTGCGGTGCCCAGGGGGGACCCCATCCAGCCCGCACTGAGTTTCATTCCTACCACCTTAGGAAAAAAAGTCATTATTTTGAGGCTTAGAAGTCATTTCTGCAATTCCCATAGAAAATCAACGGCGTCTCTAATTCAATTGTGTGGAGCGCATATCAGGTGGGTTTTCTCTGCCGGCTTAAGAGATACACGTGAAACTAAAGCCGATCCTGGGTGCCTAGGGTGCCTGTCATCCAATCCGCACTGAATTTCATTTCTAGCACATAGCCAAAAAATCGCCCCATTGACTTACATTGGAGTGCAGAAAAGGTCATTTTTTCTCGGTCCCTTTAAGAGGTAGGAGTTAAACAAGCTTAGGTCTGCGGTGCCCAGGGGGGACCCCATCCAGCCCACACTGAGTTTCATTCCTACCACCTTAGGAAAAAAAGTCATTATTTTGAGGCTTAGAAGTCATTTCTGCAATTCCCATAGAAAATCAACGGCGTCTCTATTCAATTGTGTGGAGCGCATATCAGGTGGTTTTCTCTGCCGCTTAAGAGATACACGTGAAACTAAAGCCGATCCTGGGTGCCTAGGGTGCCTGTCATCCAATCCGCACTGAATTTCATTTCTAGCACATAGCCAAAAAATCGCCCCATTGACTTACATTGGAGTGCAGAAAAGGTCATTTTTTCTCGGTCCCTTTAAGAGGTAGGAGTTAAACAAGCTTAGGTCTGCGGTGCCCAGGGGGGACCCCATCCAGCCCACACTGAGTTTCATTCCTACCACCTTAGGAAAAAAAGTCATTATTTTGAGGCTTAGAAGTCATTTCTGCAATTCCCATAGAAAATCAATGGCGTCTCTATTCAATTGTGTGGAGCGCATATCAGGTGGATTTTCTCTGCCGGCTTAAGAGATACACGTGAAACTAAAGCCGATCCTGGGTGCCTAGGGTGCCTGTCATCCAATCCGCACTGAATTTCATTTCTAGCACATAGCCAAAAAATCGCCCCATTGACTTACATTGGAGTGCAGAAAAGGTCATTTTTTCTCGGTCCCTTTAAGAGGTAGGAGTTAAACAAGCTTAGGTCTGCGGTGCCCAGGGGGGACCCCATCCAGCCCGCACTGAGTTTCATTCCTACCACCTTAGGAAAAAAAGTCATTATTTTGAGGCTTAGAAGTCATTTCTGCAATTCCCATAGAAAATCAATGGCGTCTCTATTCAATTGTGTGGAGCGCATATCAGGTGGTTTTCTCTGCCGGCTTAAGAGATACACGTGAAACTAAAGCCGATCCTGGGTGCCTAGGGTGCCTGTCATCCAATCCGCACTGAATTTCATTTCTAGCACATAGCCAAAAAATCGCCTATTGACTTACATTGGAGTGCAGAAAAGGTCATTTTTTCTCGGTCCCTTTAAGAGGTAGGAGTTAAACAAGCTTAGGTCTGCGGTGCCCAGGGGGGACCCCATCCAGCCCGCACTGAGTTTCATTCCTACCACCTTAGGAAAAAAAGTCATTATTTTGAGGCTTAGAAGTCATTTCTGCAATTCCCATAGAAAATCAACGGCGTCTCTATTCAATTGTGTGGAGCGCATATCAGGTGGGTTTTCTCTGCCGGCTTAAGAGATACACGTGAAACTAAAGCCGATCCTGGGTGCCTAGGGTGCCTGTCATCCAATCCGCACTGAATTTCATTTCTAGCACATAGCCAAAAAATCGCCCCATTGACTTACATTGGAGTGCAGAAAAGGTCATTTTTTCTCGGTCCCTTTAAGAGGTAGGAGTTAAACAAGCTTAGGTCTGCGGTGCCCAGGGGGGACCCCATCCAGCCCGCACTGAGTTTCATTCCTACCACCTTAGGAAAAAAAGTCATTATTTTGAGGCTTAGAAGTCATTTCTGCAATTCCCATAGAAAATCAATGGCGTCTCTATTCAATTGTGTGGAGCGCATATCAGGTGGATTTTCTCTGCCGGCTTAAGAGATACACGTGAAACTAAAGCCGATCCTGGGTGCCTAGGGTGCCTGTCATCCAATCCGCACTGAATTTCATTTCTAGCACATAGCCAAAAAATCGCCCCATTGACTTACATTGGAGTGCAGAAAAGGTCATTTTTTCTCGGTCCCTTTAAGAGGTAGGAGTTAAACAAGCTTAGGTCTGCGGTGCCCAGGGGGGACCCCATCCAGCCCACACTGAGTTTCATTCCTACCACCTTAGGAAAAAAAGTCATTATTTTGAGGCTTAGAAGTCATTTCTGCAATTCCCATAGAAAATCAATGGCGTCTCTATTCAATTGTGTGGAGCGCATATCAGGTGGATTTTCTCTGCCGGCTTAAGAGATACACGTGAAACTAAAGCCGATCCTGGGTGCCTAGGGTGCCTGTCATCCAATCCGCACTGAATTTCATTTCTAGCACATAGCCAAAAAATCGCCCCATTGACTTACATTGGAGTGCAGAAAAGGTCATTTTTTCTCGGTCCCTTTAAGAGGTAGGAGTTAAACAAGCTTAGGTCTGCGGTGCCCAGGGGGGACCCCATCCAGCCCGCACTGAGTTTCATTCCTACCACCTTAGGAAAAAAAGTCATTATTTTGAGGCTTAGAAGTCATTTCTGCAATTCCCATAGAAAATCAACGGCGTCTCTATTCAATTGTGTGGAGCGCATATCAGGTGGGTTTTCTCTGCCGGCTTAAGAGATACACGTGAAACTAAAGCCGATCCTGGGTGCCTAGGGTGCCTGTCATCCAATCCGCACTGAATTTCATTTCTAGCACATAGCCAAAAAATCGCCCCATTGACTTACATTGGAGTGCAGAAAAGGTCATTTTTTCTCGGTCCCTTTAAGAGGTAGGAGTTAAACAAGCTTAGGTCTGCGGTGCCCAGGGGGGACCCCATCCAGCCCGCACTGAGTTTCATTCCTACCACCTTAGGAAAAAAAGTCATTATTTTGAGGCTTAGAAGTCATTTCTGCAATTCCCATAGAAAATCAACGGCGTCTCTATTCAATTGTGTGGAGCGCATATCAGGTGGTTTTCTCTGCCGGCTTAAGAGATACACGTGAAACTAAAGCCGATCCTGGGTGCCTAGGGTGCCTGTCATCCAATCCGCACTGAATTTCATTTCTAGCACATAGCCAAAAAATCGCCCCATTGACTTACATTGGAGTGCAGAAAAGGTCATTTTTTCTCGGTCCCTTTAAGAGGTAGGAGTTAAACAAGCTTAGGTCTGCGGTGCCCAGGGGGGACCCCATCCAGCCCACACTGAGTTTCATTCCTACCACCTTAGGAAAAAAAGTCATTATTTTGAGGCTTAGAAGTCATTTCTGCAATTCCCATAGAAAATCAATGGCGTCTCTATTCAATTGTGTGGAGCGCATATCAGGTGGATTTTCTCTGCCGGCTTAAGAGATACACGTGAAACTAAAGCCGATCCTGGGTGCCTAGGGTGCCTGTCATCCAATCCGCACTGAATTTCATTTCTAGCACATAGCCAAAAAATCGCCCCATTGACTTACATTGGAGTGCAGAAAAGGTCATTTTTTCTCGGTCCCTTTAAGAGGTAGGAGTTAAACAAGCTTAGGTCTGCGGTGCCCAGGGGGGACCCCATCCAGCCCACACTGAGTTTCATTCCTACCACCTTAGGAAAAAAAGTCATTATTTTGAGGCTTAGAAGTCATTTCTGCAATTCCCATAGAAAATCAATGGCGTCTCTATTCAATTGTGTGGAGCGCATATCAGGTGGATTTTCTCTGCCGGCTTAAGAGATACACGTGAAACTAAAGCCGATCCTGGGTGCCTAGGGTGCCTGTCATCCAATCCGCACTGAATTTCATTTCTAGCACATAGCCAAAAAATCGCCCCATTGACTTACATTGGAGTGCAGAAAAGGTCATTTTTTCTCGGTCCCTTTAAGAGGTAGGAGTTAAACAAGCTTAGGTCTGCGGTGCCCAGGGGGACCCCATCCAGCCCGCACTGAGTTTCATTCCTACCACCTTAGGAAAAAAAGTCATTATTTTGAGGCTTAGAAGTCATTTCTGCAATTCCCATAGAAAATCAACGGCGTCTCTATTCAATTGTGTGGAGCGCATATCAGGTGGGTTTTCTCTGCCGGCTTAAGAGATACACGTGAAACTAAAGCCGATCCTGGGTGCCTAGGGTGCCTGTCATCCAATCCGCACTGAATTTCATTTCTAGCACATAGCCAAAAAATCGCCCCATTGACTTACATTGGAGTGCAGAAAAGGTCATTTTTTCTCGGTCCCTTTAAGAGGTAGGAGTTAAACAAGCTTAGGTCTGCGGTGCCCAGGGGGGACCCCATCCAGCCCACACTGAGTTTCATTCCTACCACCTTAGGAAAAAAAGTCATTATTTTGAGGCTTAGAAGTCATTTCTGCAATTCCCATAGAAAATCAATGGCGTCTCTATTCAATTGTGTGGAGCGCATATCAGGTGGATTACTCTGCCGGCTTAAGAGATACACGTGAAACTAAAGCCGATCCTGGGTGCCTAGGGTGCCTGTCATCCAATCCGCACTGAATTTCATTTCTAGCACATAGCCAAAAAATCGCCCCATTGACTTACATTGGAGTGCAGAAAAGGTCATTTTTTTCTCGGTCCCTTTAAGAGACGCCGTTGATTTTCTATGGGAATTGCAGAAATGACTTCTAAGCCTCAAAATAATGACTTTTTTTCCTAAGGTGGTAGGAATGAAACTCAGTGCGGGCTGGATGGGGTCCCCCCTGGGCACCGCAGACCTAAGCTTGTTTAACTCCTACCTCTTAAAGGGACCGAGAAAAAATGACCTTTTCTGCACTCCAATGTAAGTCAATGGGGCGATTTTTTGGCTATGTGCTAGAAATGAAATTCAGTGCGGATTGGATGACAGGCACCCTAGGCACCCAGGATCGGCTTTAGTTTCACGTGTATCTCTTAAGCCGGCAGAGAAAATCCACCTGATATGCGCTCCACACAATTGAATAGAGACGCCATTGATTTTCTATGGGAATTGCAGAAATGACTTCTAAGCCTCAAAATAATGACTTTTTTTCCTAAGGTGGTAGGAATGAAACTCAGTGCGGGCTGGATGGGGTCCCCCCTGGGCACCGCAGACCTAAGCTTGTTTAACTCCTACCTCTTAAAGGGACCGAGAAAAAATGACCTTTTCTGCACTCCAATGTAAGTCAATGGGGCGATTTTTTGGCTATGTGCTAGAAATGAAATTCAGTGCGGATTGGATGACAGGCACCCTAGGCACCCAGGATCGGCTTTAGTTTCACGTGTATCTCTTAAGCCGGCAGAGAAAACCCACCTGATATGCGCTCCACACAATTGAATAGAGACGCCATTGATTTTCTATGGGAATTGCAGAAATGACTTCTAAGCCTCAAAATAATGACTTTTTTCCTAAGGTGGTAGGAATGAAACTCAGTGCGGGCTGGATGGGGTCCCCCCTGGGCACCGCAGACCTAAGCTTGTTTAACTCCTACCTCTTAAAGGGACCGAGAAAAAATGACCTTTTCTGCACTCCAATGTAAGTCAATGGGGCGATTTTTTGGCTATGTGCTAGAAATGAAATTCAGTGCGGATTGGATGACAGGCACCCTAGGCACCCAGGATCGGCTTTAGTTTCACGTGTATCTCTTAAGCCGGCAGAGAAAACCCACCTGATATGCGCTCCACACAATTGAATAGAGACGCCGTTGATTTTCTATGGGAATTGCAGAAATGACTTCTAAGCCTCAAAATAATGACTTTTTTTCCTAAGGTGGTAGGAATGAAACTCAGTGCGGGCTGGATGGGGTCCCCCTGGGCACCGCAGACCTAAGCTTGTTTAACTCCTACCTCTTAAAGGGACCGAGAAAAAATGACCTTTTCTGCACTCCAATGTAAGTCAATGGGGCGATTTTTTGGCTATGTGCTAGAAATGAAATTCAGTGCGGATTGGATGACAGGCACCCTAGGCACCCAGGATCGGCTTTAGTTTCACGTGTATCTCTTAAGCCGGCAGAGAAAACCCACCTGATATGCGCTCCACACAATTGAATAGAGACGCCGTTGATTTTCTATGGGAATTGCAGAAATGACTTCTAAGCCTCAAAATAATGACTTTTTTTCCTAAGGTGGTAGGAATGAAACTCAGTGCGGGCTGGATGGGGTCCCCCCTGGGCACCGCAGACCTAAGCTTGTTTAACTCCTACCTCTTAAAGGGACCGAGAAAAAATGACCTTTTCTGCACTCCAATGTAAGTCAATGGGGCGATTTTTTGGCTATGTGCTAGAAATGAAATTCAGTGCGGATTGGATGACAGGCACCCTAGGCACCCAGGATCGGCTTTAGTTTCACGTGTATCTCTTAAGCCGGCAGAGAAAACCCACCTGATATGCGCTCCACACAATTGAATAGAGACGCCGTTGATTTTCTATGGGAATTGCAGAAATGACTTCTAAGCCTCAAAATAATGACTTTTTTTCCTAAGGTGGTAGGAATGAAACTCAGTGCGGGCTGGATGGGGTCCCCCTGGGCACCGCAGACCTAAGCTTGTTTAACTCCTACCTCTTAAAGGGACCGAGAAAAAATGACCTTTTCTGCACTCCAATGTAAGTCAATGGGGCGATTTTTTGGCTATGTGCTAGAAATGAAATTCAGTGCGGATTGGATGACAGGCACCCTAGGCACCCAGGATCGGCTTTAGTTTCACGTGTATCTCTTAAGCCGGCAGAGAAAACCCACCTGATATGCGCTCCACACAATTGAATAGAGACGCCGTTGATTTTCTATGGGAATTGCAGAAATGACTTCTAAGCCTCAAAATAATGACTTTTTTTCCTAAGGTGGTAGGAATGAAACTCAGTGCGGGCTGGATGGGGTCCCCCCTGGGCACCGCAGACCTAAGCTTGTTTAACTCCTACCTCTTAAAGGGACCGAGAAAAAATGACCTTTTCTGCACTCCAATGTAAGTCAATGGGGCGATTTTTTGGCTATGTGCTAGAAATGAAATTCAGTGCGGATTGGATGACAGGCACCCTAGGCACCCAGGATCGGCTTTAGTTTCACGTGTATCTCTTAAGCCGGCAGAGAAAACCCACCTGATATGCGCTCCACACAATTGAATAGAGACGCCGTTGATTTTCTATGGGAATTGCAGAAATGACTTCTAAGCCTCAAAATAATGACTTTTTTTCCTAAGGTGGTAGGAATGAAACTCAGTGCGGGCTGGATGGGGTCCCCCCTGGGCACCGCAGACCTAAGCTTGTTTAACTCCTACCTCTTAAAGGGACCGAGAAAAAATGACCTTTTCTGCACTCCAATGTAAGTCAATGGGGCGATTTTTTGGCTATGTGCTAGAAATGAAATTCAGTGCGGATTGGATGACAGGCACCCTAGGCACCCAGGATCGGCTTTAGTTTCACGTGTATCTCTTAAGCCGGCAGAGAAAACCCACCTGATATGCGCTCCACACAATTGAATAGAGACGCCGTTGATTTTCTATGGGAATTGCAGAAATGACTTCTAAGCCTCAAAATAATGACTTTTTTTCCTAAGGTGGTAGGAATGAAACTCAGTGCGGGCTGGATGGGGTCCCCCCTGGGCACCGCAGACCTAAGCTTGTTTAACTCCTACCTCTTAAAGGGACCGAGAAAAAATGACCTTTTCTGCACTCCAATGTAAGTCAATGGGGCGATTTTTTGGCTATGTGCTAGAAATGAAATTCAGTGCGGATTGGATGACAGGCACCCTAGGCACCCAGGATCGGCTTTAGTTTCACGTGTATCTCTTAAGCCGGCAGAGAAAACCCACCTGATATGCGCTCCACACAATTGAATAGAGACGCCGTTGATTTTCTATGGGAATTGCAGAAATGACTTCTAAGCCTCAAAATAATGACTTTTTTTCCTAAGGTGGTAGGAATGAAACTCAGTGCGGGCTGGATGGGGTCCCCCCTGGGCACCGCAGACCTAAGCTTGTTTAACTCCTACCTCTTAAAGGGACCGAGAAAAAATGACCTTTTCTGCACTCCAATGTAAGTCAATGGGGCGATTTTTTGGCTATGTGCTAGAAATGAAATTCAGTGCGGATTGGATGACAGGCACCCTAGGCACCCAGGATCGGCTTTAGTTTCACGTGTATCTCTTAAGCCGGCAGAGAAAACCCACCTGATATGCGCTCCACACAATTGAATAGAGACGCCGTTGATTTTCTATGGGAATTGCAGAAATGACTTCTAAGCCTCAAAATAATGACTTTTTTTCCTAAGGTGGTAGGAATGAAACTCAGTGCGGGCTGGATGGGGTCCCCCCTGGGCACCGCAGACCTAAGCTTGTTTAACTCCTACCTCTTAAAGGGACCGAGAAAAAATGACCTTTTCTGCACTCCAATGTAAGTCAATGGGGCGATTTTTTGGCTATGTGCTAGAAATGAAATTCAGTGCGGATTGGATGACAGGCACCCTAGGCACCCAGGATCGGCTTTAGTTTCACGTGTATCTCTTAAGCCGGCAGAGAAAACCCACCTGATATGCGCTCCACACAATTGAATAGAGACGCCGTTGATTTTCTATGGGAATTGCAGAAATGACTTCTAAGCCTCAAAATAATGACTTTTTTTCCTAAGGTGGTAGGAATGAAACTCAGTGCGGGCTGGATGGGGTCCCCCCTGGGCACCGCAGACCTAAGCTTGTTTAACTCCTACCTCTTAAAGGGACCGAGAAAAAATGACCTTTTCTGCACTCCAATGTAAGTCAATGGGGCGATTTTTTGGCTATGTGCTAGAAATGAAATTCAGTGCGGATTGGATGACAGGCACCCTAGGCACCCAGGATCGGCTTTAGTTTCACGTGTATCTCTTAAGCCGGCAGAGAAAACCCACCTGATATGCGCTCCACACAATTGAATAGAGACGCCGTTGATTTTCTATGGGAATTGCAGAAATGACTTCTAAGCCTCAAAATAATGACTTTTTTTCCTAAGGTGGTAGGAATGAAACTCAGTGCGGGCTGGATGGGGTCCCCCCTGGGCACCGCAGACCTAAGCTTGTTTAACTCCTACCTCTTAAAGGGACCGAGAAAAAATGACCTTTTCTGCACTCCAATGTAAGTCAATGGGGCGATTTTTTGGCTATGTGCTAGAAATGAAATTCAGTGCGGATTGGATGACAGGCACCCTAGGCACCCAGGATCGGCTTTAGTTTCACGTGTATCTCTTAAGCCGGCAGAGAAAACCCACCTGATATGCGCTCCACACAATTGAATAGAGACGCCGTTGATTTTCTATGGGAATTGCAGAAATGACTTCTAAGCCTCAAAATAATGACTTTTTTTCCTAAGGTGGTAGGAATGAAACTCAGTGCGGGCTGGATGGGGTCCCCCCTGGGCACCGCAGACCTAAGCTTGTTTAACTCCTACCTCTTAAAGGGACCGAGAAAAAATGACCTTTTCTGCACTCCAATGTAAGTCAATGGGGCGATTTTTTGGCTATGTGCTAGAAATGAAATTCAGTGCGGATTGGATGACAGGCACCCTAGGCACCCAGGATCGGCTTTAGTTTCACGTGTATCTCTTAAGCCGGCAGAGAAAACCCACCTGATATGCGCTCCACACAATTGAATAGAGACGCCGTTGATTTTCTATGGGAATTGCAGAAATGACTTCTAAGCCTCAAAATAATGACTTTTTTTCCTAAGGTGGTAGGAATGAAACTCAGTGCGGGCTGGATGGGGTCCCCCCTGGGCACCGCAGACCTAAGCTTGTTTAACTCCTACCTCTTAAAGGGACCGAGAAAAAATGACCTTTTCTGCACTCCAATGTAAGTCAATGGGGCGATTTTTTGGCTATGTGCTAGAAATGAAATTCAGTGCGGATTGGATGACAGGCACCCTAGGCACCCAGGATCGGCTTTAGTTTCACGTGTATCTCTTAAGCCGGCAGAGAAAACCCACCTGATATGCGCTCCACACAATTGAATAGAGACGCCGTTGATTTTCTATGGGAATTGCAGAAATGACTTCTAAGCCTCAAAATAATGACTTTTTTTCCTAAGGTGGTAGGAATGAAACTCAGTGCGGGCTGGATGGGGTCCCCCCTGGGCACCGCAGACCTAAGCTTGTTTAACTCCTACCTCTTAAAGGGACCGAGAAAAAATGACCTTTTCTGCACTCCAATGTAAGTCAATGGGGCGATTTTTTGGCTATGTGCTAGAAATGAAATTCAGTGCGGATTGGATGACAGGCACCCTAGGCACCCAGGATCGGCTTTAGTTTCACGTGTATCTCTTAAGCCGGCAGAGAAAACCCACCTGATATGCGCTCCACACAATTGAATAGAGACGCCGTTGATTTTCTATGGGAATTGCAGAAATGACTTCTAAGCCTCAAAATAATGACTTTTTTTCCTAAGGTGGTAGGAATGAAACTCAGTGCGGGCTGGATGGGGTCCCCCTGGGCACCGCAGACCTAAGCTTGTTTAACTCCTACCTCTTAAAGGGACCGAGAAAAAATGACCTTTTCTGCACTCCAATGTAAGTCAATGGGGCGATTTTTTGGCTATGTGCTAGAAATGAAATTCAGTGCGGATTGGATGACAGGCACCCTAGGCACCCAGGATCGGCTTTAGTTTCACGTGTATCTCTTAAGCCGGCAGAGAAAACCCACCTGATATGCGCTCCACACAATTGAATAGAGACGCCGTTGATTTTCTATGGGAATTGCAGAAATGACTTCTAAGCCTCAAAATAATGACTTTTTTTCCTAAGGTGGTAGGAATGAAACTCAGTGCGGGCTGGATGGGGTCCCCCCTGGGCACCGCAGACCTAAGCTTGTTTAACTCCTACCTCTTAAAGGGACCGAGAAAAAATGACCTTTTCTGCACTCCAATGTAAGTCAATGGGGCGATTTTTTGGCTATGTGCTAGAAATGAAATTCAGTGCGGATTGGATGACAGGCACCCTAGGCACCCAGGATCGGCTTTAGTTTCACGTGTATCTCTTAAGCCGGCAGAGAAAACCCACCTGATATGCGCTCCACACAATTGAATAGAGACGCCGTTGATTTTCTATGGGAATTGCAGAAATGACTTCTAAGCCTCAAAATAATGACTTTTTTTCCTAAGGTGGTAGGAATGAAACTCAGTGCGGGCTGGATGGGGTCCCCCCTGGGCACCGCAGACCTAAGCTTGTTTAACTCCTACCTCTTAAAGGGACCGAGAAAAAATGACCTTTTCTGCACTCCAATGTAAGTCAATGGGGCGATTTTTTGGCTATGTGCTAGAAATGAAATTCAGTGCGGATTGGATGACAGGCACCCTAGGCACCCAGGATCGGCTTTAGTTTCACGTGTATCTCTTAAGCCGGCAGAGAAAACCCACCTGATATGCGCTCCACACAATTGAATAGAGACGCCGTTGATTTTCTATGGGAATTGCAGAAATGACTTCTAAGCCTCAAAATAATGACTTTTTTTCCTAAGGTGGTAGGAATGAAACTCAGTGCGGGCTGGATGGGGTCCCCCCTGGGCACCGCAGACCTAAGCTTGTTTAACTCCTACCTCTTAAAGGGACCGAGAAAAAATGACCTTTTCTGCACTCCAATGTAAGTCAATGGGGCGATTTTTTGGCTATGTGCTAGAAATGAAATTCAGTGCGGATTGGATGACAGGCACCCTAGGCACCCAGGATCGGCTTTAGTTTCACGTGTATCTCTTAAGCCGGCAGAGAAAACCCACCTGATATGCGCTCCACACAATTGAATAGAGACGCCGTTGATTTTCTATGGGAATTGCAGAAATGACTTCTAAGCCTCAAAATAATGACTTTTTTTCCTAAGGTGGTAGGAATGAAACTCAGTGCGGGCTGGATGGGGTCCCCCCTGGGCACCGCAGACCTAAGCTTGTTTAACTCCTACCTCTTAAAGGGACCGAGAAAAAATGACCTTTTCTGCACTCCAATGTAAGTCAATGGGGCGATTTTTTGGCTATGTGCTAGAAATGAAATTCAGTGCGGATTGGATGACAGGCACCCTAGGCACCCAGGATCGGCTTTAGTTTCACGTGTATCTCTTAAGCCGGCAGAGAAAACCCACCTGATATGCGCTCCACACAATTGAATAGAGACGCCGTTGATTTTCTATGGGAATTGCAGAAATGACTTCTAAGCCTCAAAATAATGACTTTTTTTCCTAAGGTGGTAGGAATGAAACTCAGTGCGGGCTGGATGGGGTCCCCCCTGGGCACCGCAGACCTAAGCTTGTTTAACTCCTACCTCTTAAAGGGACCGAGAAAAAATGACCTTTTCTGCACTCCAATGTAAGTCAATGGGGCGATTTTTTGGCTATGTGCTAGAAATGAAATTCAGTGCGGATTGGATGACAGGCACCCTAGGCACCCAGGATCGGCTTTAGTTTCACGTGTATCTCTTAAGCCGGCAGAGAAAACCCACCTGATATGCGCTCCACACAATTGAATAGAGACGCCGTTGATTTTCTATGGGAATTGCAGAAATGACTTCTAAGCCTCAAAATAATGACTTTTTTTCCTAAGGTGGTAGGAATGAAACTCAGTGCGGGCTGGATGGGGTCCCCCCTGGGCACCGCAGACCTAAGCTTGTTTAACTCCTACCTCTTAAAGGGACCGAGAAAAAATGACCTTTTCTGCACTCCAATGTAAGTCAATGGGGCGATTTTTTGGCTATGTGCTAGAAATGAAATTCAGTGCGGATTGGATGACAGGCACCCTAGGCACCCAGGATCGGCTTTAGTTTCACGTGTATCTCTTAAGCCGGCAGAGAAAACCCACCTGATATGCGCTCCACACAATTGAATAGAGACGCCGTTGATTTTCTATGGGAATTGCAGAAATGACTTCTAAGCCTCAAAATAATGACTTTTTTTCCTAAGGTGGTAGGAATGAAACTCAGTGCGGGCTGGATGGGGTCCCCCCTGGGCACCGCAGACCTAAGCTTGTTTAACTCCTACCTCTTAAAGGGACCGAGAAAAAATGACCTTTTCTGCACTCCAATGTAAGTCAATGGGGCGATTTTTTGGCTATGTGCTAGAAATGAAATTCAGTGCGGATTGGATGACAGGCACCCTAGGCACCCAGGATCGGCTTTAGTTTCACGTGTATCTCTTAAGCCGGCAGAGAAAACCCACCTGATATGCGCTCCACACAATTGAATAGAGACGCCGTTGATTTTCTATGGGAATTGCAGAAATGACTTCTAAGCCTCAAAATAATGACTTTTTTTCCTAAGGTGGTAGGAATGAAACTCAGTGCGGGCTGGATGGGGTCCCCCCTGGGCACCGCAGACCTAAGCTTGTTTAACTCCTACCTCTTAAAGGGACCGAGAAAAAATGACCTTTTCTGCACTCCAATGTAAGTCAATGGGGCGATTTTTTGGCTATGTGCTAGAAATGAAATTCAGTGCGGATTGGATGACAGGCACCCTAGGCACCCAGGATCGGCTTTAGTTTCACGTGTATCTCTTAAGCCGGCAGAGAAAACCCACCTGATATGCGCTCCACACAATTGAATAGAGACGCCGTTGATTTTCTATGGGAATTGCAGAAATGACTTCTAAGCCTCAAAATAATGACTTTTTTTCCTAAGGTGGTAGGAATGAAACTCAGTGCGGGCTGGATGGGGTCCCCCCTGGGCACCGCAGACCTAAGCTTGTTTAACTCCTACCTCTTAAAGGGACCGAGAAAAAATGACCTTTTCTGCACTCCAATGTAAGTCAATGGGGCGATTTTTTGGCTATGTGCTAGAAATGAAATTCAGTGCGGATTGGATGACAGGCACCCTAGGCACCCAGGATCGGCTTTAGTTTCACGTGTATCTCTTAAGCCGGCAGAGAAAACCCACCTGATATGCGCTCCACACAATTGAATAGAGACGCCGTTGATTTTCTATGGGAATTGCAGAAATGACTTCTAAGCCTCAAAATAATGACTTTTTTTCCTAAGGTGGTAGGAATGAAACTCAGTGCGGGCTGGATGGGGTCCCCCCTGGGCACCGCAGACCTAAGCTTGTTTAACTCCTACCTCTTAAAGGGACCGAGAAAAAATGACCTTTTCTGCACTCCAATGTAAGTCAATGGGGCGATTTTTTGGCTATGTGCTAGAAATGAAATTCAGTGCGGATTGGATGACAGGCACCCTAGGCACCCAGGATCGGCTTTAGTTTCACGTGTATCTCTTAAGCCGGCAGAGAAAACCCACCTGATATGCGCTCCACACAATTGAATAGAGACGCCGTTGATTTTCTATGGGAATTGCAGAAATGACTTCTAAGCCTCAAAATAATGACTTTTTTTCCTAAGGTGGTAGGAATGAAACTCAGTGCGGGCTGGATGGGGTCCCCCCTGGGCACCGCAGACCTAAGCTTGTTTAACTCCTACCTCTTAAAGGGACCGAGAAAAAATGACCTTTTCTGCACTCCAATGTAAGTCAATGGGGCGATTTTTTGGCTATGTGCTAGAAATGAAATTCAGTGCGGATTGGATGACAGGCACCCTAGGCACCCAGGATCGGCTTTAGTTTCACGTGTATCTCTTAAGCCGGCAGAGAAAACCCACCTGATATGCGCTCCACACAATTGAATAGAGACGCCGTTGATTTTCTATGGGAATTGCAGAAATGACTTCTAAGCCTCAAAATAATGACTTTTTTTCCTAAGGTGGTAGGAATGAAACTCAGTGCGGGCTGGATGGGGTCCCCCCTGGGCACCGCAGACCTAAGCTTGTTTAACTCCTACCTCTTAAAGGGACCGAGAAAAAATGACCTTTTCTGCACTCCAATGTAAGTCAATGGGGCGATTTTTTGGCTATGTGCTAGAAATGAAATTCAGTGCGGATTGGATGACAGGCACCCTAGGCACCCAGGATCGGCTTTAGTTTCACGTGTATCTCTTAAGCCGGCAGAGAAAACCCACCTGATATGCGCTCCACACAATTGAATAGAGACGCCGTTGATTTTCTATGGGAATTGCAGAAATGACTTCTAAGCCTCAAAATAATGACTTTTTTTCCTAAGGTGGTAGGAATGAAACTCAGTGCGGGCTGGATGGGGTCCCCCCTGGGCACCGCAGACCTAAGCTTGTTTAACTCCTACCTCTTAAAGGGACCGAGAAAAAATGACCTTTTCTGCACTCCAATGTAAGTCAATGGGGCGATTTTTTGGCTATGTGCTAGAAATGAAATTCAGTGCGGATTGGATGACAGGCACCCTAGGCACCCAGGATCGGCTTTAGTTTCACGTGTATCTCTTAAGCCGGCAGAGAAAACCCACCTGATATGCGCTCCACACAATTGAATAGAGACGCCGTTGATTTTCTATGGGAATTGCAGAAATGACTTCTAAGCCTCAAAATAATGACTTTTTTTCCTAAGGTGGTAGGAATGAAACTCAGTGCGGGCTGGATGGGGTCCCCCCTGGGCACCGCAGACCTAAGCTTGTTTAACTCCTACCTCTTAAAGGGACCGAGAAAAAATGACCTTTTCTGCACTCCAATGTAAGTCAATGGGGCGATTTTTTGGCTATGTGCTAGAAATGAAATTCAGTGCGGATTGGATGACAGGCACCCTAGGCACCCAGGATCGGCTTTAGTTTCACGTGTATCTCTTAAGCCGGCAGAGAAAACCCACCTGATATGCGCTCCACACAATTGAATAGAGACGCCGTTGATTTTCTATGGGAATTGCAGAAATGACTTCTAAGCCTCAAAATAATGACTTTTTTTCCTAAGGTGGTAGGAATGAAACTCAGTGCGGGCTGGATGGGGTCCCCCCTGGGCACCGCAGACCTAAGCTTGTTTAACTCCTACCTCTTAAAGGGACCGAGAAAAAATGACCTTTTCTGCACTCCAATGTAAGTCAATGGGGCGATTTTTTGGCTATGTGCTAGAAATGAAATTCAGTGCGGATTGGATGACAGGCACCCTAGGCACCCAGGATCGGCTTTAGTTTCACGTGTATCTCTTAAGCCGGCAGAGAAAACCCACCTGATATGCGCTCCACACAATTGAATAGAGACGCCGTTGATTTTCTATGGGAATTGCAGAAATGACTTCTAAGCCTCAAAATAATGACTTTTTTTCCTAAGGTGGTAGGAATGAAACTCAGTGCGGGCTGGATGGGGTCCCCCCTGGGCACCGCAGACCTAAGCTTGTTTAACTCCTACCTCTTAAAGGGACCGAGAAAAAATGACCTTTTCTGCACTCCAATGTAAGTCAATGGGGCGATTTTTTGGCTATGTGCTAGAAATGAAATTCAGTGCGGATTGGATGACAGGCACCCTAGGCACCCAGGATCGGCTTTAGTTTCACGTGTATCTCTTAAGCCGGCAGAGAAAACCCACCTGATATGCGCTCCACACAATTGAATAGAGACGCCGTTGATTTTCTATGGGAATTGCAGAAATGACTTCTAAGCCTCAAAATAATGACTTTTTTTCCTAAGGTGGTAGGAATGAAACTCAGTGCGGGCTGGATGGGGTCCCCCCTGGGCACCGCAGACCTAAGCTTGTTTAACTCCTACCTCTTAAAGGGACCGAGAAAAAATGACCTTTTCTGCACTCCAATGTAAGTCAATGGGGCGATTTTTTGGCTATGTGCTAGAAATGAAATTCAGTGCGGATTGGATGACAGGCACCCTAGGCACCCAGGATCGGCTTTAGTTTCACGTGTATCTCTTAAGCCGGCAGAGAAAACCCACCTGATATGCGCTCCACACAATTGAATAGAGACGCCGTTGATTTTCTATGGGAATTGCAGAAATGACTTCTAAGCCTCAAAATAATGACTTTTTTTCCTAAGGTGGTAGGAATGAAACTCAGTGCGGGCTGGATGGGGTCCCCCCTGGGCACCGCAGACCTAAGCTTGTTTAACTCCTACCTCTTAAAGGGACCGAGAAAAAATGACCTTTTCTGCACTCCAATGTAAGTCAATGGGGCGATTTTTTGGCTATGTGCTAGAAATGAAATTCAGTGCGGATTGGATGACAGGCACCCTAGGCACCCAGGATCGGCTTTAGTTTCACGTGTATCTCTTAAGCCGGCAGAGAAAACCCACCTGATATGCGCTCCACACAATTGAATAGAGACGCCGTTGATTTTCTATGGGAATTGCAGAAATGACTTCTAAGCCTCAAAATAATGACTTTTTTTCCTAAGGTGGTAGGAATGAAACTCAGTGCGGGCTGGATGGGGTCCCCCCTGGGCACCGCAGACCTAAGCTTGTTTAACTCCTACCTCTTAAAGGGACCGAGAAAAAATGACCTTTTCTGCACTCCAATGTAAGTCAATGGGGCGATTTTTTGGCTATGTGCTAGAAATGAAATTCAGTGCGGATTGGATGACAGGCACCCTAGGCACCCAGGATCGGCTTTAGTTTCACGTGTATCTCTTAAGCCGGCAGAGAAAACCCACCTGATATGCGCTCCACACAATTGAATAGAGACGCCGTTGATTTTCTATGGGAATTGCAGAAATGACTTCTAAGCCTCAAAATAATGACTTTTTTTCCTAAGGTGGTAGGAATGAAACTCAGTGCGGGCTGGATGGGGTCCCCCCTGGGCACCGCAGACCTAAGCTTGTTTAACTCCTACCTCTTAAAGGGACCGAGAAAAAATGACCTTTTCTGCACTCCAATGTAAGTCAATGGGGCGATTTTTTGGCTATGTGCTAGAAATGAAATTCAGTGCGGATTGGATGACAGGCACCCTAGGCACCCAGGATCGGCTTTAGTTTCACGTGTATCTCTTAAGCCGGCAGAGAAAACCCACCTGATATGCGCTCCACACAATTGAATAGAGACGCCGTTGATTTTCTATGGGAATTGCAGAAATGACTTCTAAGCCTCAAAATAATGACTTTTTTTCCTAAGGTGGTAGGAATGAAACTCAGTGCGGGCTGGATGGGGTCCCCCCTGGGCACCGCAGACCTAAGCTTGTTTAACTCCTACCTCTTAAAGGGACCGAGAAAAAATGACCTTTTCTGCACTCCAATGTAAGTCAATGGGGCGATTTTTTGGCTATGTGCTAGAAATGAAATTCAGTGCGGATTGGATGACAGGCACCCTAGGCACCCAGGATCGGCTTTAGTTTCACGTGTATCTCTTAAGCCGGCAGAGAAAACCCACCTGATATGCGCTCCACACAATTGAATAGAGACGCCGTTGATTTTCTATGGGAATTGCAGAAATGACTTCTAAGCCTCAAAATAATGACTTTTTTTCCTAAGGTGGTAGGAATGAAACTCAGTGCGGGCTGGATGGGGTCCCCCCTGGGCACCGCAGACCTAAGCTTGTTTAACTCCTACCTCTTAAAGGGACCGAGAAAAAATGACCTTTTCTGCACTCCAATGTAAGTCAATGGGGCGATTTTTTGGCTATGTGCTAGAAATGAAATTCAGTGCGGATTGGATGACAGGCACCCTAGGCACCCAGGATCGGCTTTAGTTTCACGTGTATCTCTTAAGCCGGCAGAGAAAACCCACCTGATATGCGCTCCACACAATTGAATAGAGACGCCGTTGATTTTCTATGGGAATTGCAGAAATGACTTCTAAGCCTCAAAATAATGACTTTTTTTCCTAAGGTGGTAGGAATGAAACTCAGTGCGGGCTGGATGGGGTCCCCCCTGGGCACCGCAGACCTAAGCTTGTTTAACTCCTACCTCTTAAAGGGACCGAGAAAAAATGACCTTTTCTGCACTCCAATGTAAGTCAATGGGGCGATTTTTTGGCTATGTGCTAGAAATGAAATTCAGTGCGGATTGGATGACAGGCACCCTAGGCACCCAGGATCGGCTTTAGTTTCACGTGTATCTCTTAAGCCGGCAGAGAAAACCCACCTGATATGCGCTCCACACAATTGAATAGAGACGCCGTTGATTTTCTATGGGAATTGCAGAAATGACTTCTAAGCCTCAAAATAATGACTTTTTTTCCTAAGGTGGTAGGAATGAAACTCAGTGCGGGCTGGATGGGGTCCCCCCTGGGCACCGCAGACCTAAGCTTGTTTAACTCCTACCTCTTAAAGGGACCGAGAAAAAATGACCTTTTCTGCACTCCAATGTAAGTCAATGGGGCGATTTTTTGGCTATGTGCTAGAAATGAAATTCAGTGCGGATTGGATGACAGGCACCCTAGGCACCCAGGATCGGCTTTAGTTTCACGTGTATCTCTTAAGCCGGCAGAGAAAACCCACCTGATATGCGCTCCACACAATTGAATAGAGACGCCGTTGATTTTCTATGGGAATTGCAGAAATGACTTCTAAGCCTCAAAATAATGACTTTTTTTCCTAAGGTGGTAGGAATGAAACTCAGTGCGGGCTGGATGGGGTCCCCCCTGGGCACCGCAGACCTAAGCTTGTTTAACTCCTACCTCTTAAAGGGACCGAGAAAAAATGACCTTTTCTGCACTCCAATGTAAGTCAATGGGGCGATTTTTTGGCTATGTGCTAGAAATGAAATTCAGTGCGGATTGGATGACAGGCACCCTAGGCACCCAGGATCGGCTTTAGTTTCACGTGTATCTCTTAAGCCGGCAGAGAAAACCCACCTGATATGCGCTCCACACAATTGAATAGAGACGCCGTTGATTTTCTATGGGAATTGCAGAAATGACTTCTAAGCCTCAAAATAATGACTTTTTTTCCTAAGGTGGTAGGAATGAAACTCAGTGCGGGCTGGATGGGGTCCCCCCTGGGCACCGCAGACCTAAGCTTGTTTAACTCCTACCTCTTAAAGGGACCGAGAAAAAATGACCTTTTCTGCACTCCAATGTAAGTCAATGGGGCGATTTTTTGGCTATGTGCTAGAAATGAAATTCAGTGCGGATTGGATGACAGGCACCCTAGGCACCCAGGATCGGCTTTAGTTTCACGTGTATCTCTTAAGCCGGCAGAGAAAACCCACCTGATATGCGCTCCACACAATTGAATAGAGACGCCGTTGATTTTCTATGGGAATTGCAGAAATGACTTCTAAGCCTCAAAATAATGACTTTTTTTCCTAAGGTGGTAGGAATGAAACTCAGTGCGGGCTGGATGGGGTCCCCCCTGGGCACCGCAGACCTAAGCTTGTTTAACTCCTACCTCTTAAAGGGACCGAGAAAAAATGACCTTTTCTGCACTCCAATGTAAGTCAATGGGGCGATTTTTTGGCTATGTGCTAGAAATGAAATTCAGTGCGGATTGGATGACAGGCACCCTAGGCACCCAGGATCGGCTTTAGTTTCACGTGTATCTCTTAAGCCGGCAGAGAAAACCCACCTGATATGCGCTCCACACAATTGAATAGAGACGCCGTTGATTTTCTATGGGAATTGCAGAAATGACTTCTAAGCCTCAAAATAATGACTTTTTTTCCTAAGGTGGTAGGAATGAAACTCAGTGCGGGCTGGATGGGGTCCCCCCTGGGCACCGCAGACCTAAGCTTGTTTAACTCCTACCTCTTAAAGGGACCGAGAAAAAATGACCTTTTCTGCACTCCAATGTAAGTCAATGGGGCGATTTTTTGGCTATGTGCTAGAAATGAAATTCAGTGCGGATTGGATGACAGGCACCCTAGGCACCCAGGATCGGCTTTAGTTTCACGTGTATCTCTTAAGCCGGCAGAGAAAACCCACCTGATATGCGCTCCACACAATTGAATAGAGACGCCGTTGATTTTCTATGGGAATTGCAGAAATGACTTCTAAGCCTCAAAATAATGACTTTTTTTCCTAAGGTGGTAGGAATGAAACTCAGTGCGGGCTGGATGGGGTCCCCCCTGGGCACCGCAGACCTAAGCTTGTTTAACTCCTACCTCTTAAAGGGACCGAGAAAAAATGACCTTTTCTGCACTCCAATGTAAGTCAATGGGGCGATTTTTTGGCTATGTGCTAGAAATGAAATTCAGTGCGGATTGGATGACAGGCACCCTAGGCACCCAGGATCGGCTTTAGTTTCACGTGTATCTCTTAAGCCGGCAGAGAAAACCCACCTGATATGCGCTCCACACAATTGAATAGAGACGCCGTTGATTTTCTATGGGAATTGCAGAAATGACTTCTAAGCCTCAAAATAATGACTTTTTTTCCTAAGGTGGTAGGAATGAAACTCAGTGCGGGCTGGATGGGGTCCCCCCTGGGCACCGCAGACCTAAGCTTGTTTAACTCCTACCTCTTAAAGGGACCGAGAAAAAATGACCTTTTCTGCACTCCAATGTAAGTCAATGGGGCGATTTTTTGGCTATGTGCTAGAAATGAAATTCAGTGCGGATTGGATGACAGGCACCCTAGGCACCCAGGATCGGCTTTAGTTTCACGTGTATCTCTTAAGCCGGCAGAGAAAACCCACCTGATATGCGCTCCACACAATTGAATAGAGACGCCGTTGATTTTCTATGGGAATTGCAGAAATGACTTCTAAGCCTCAAAATAATGACTTTTTTTCCTAAGGTGGTAGGAATGAAACTCAGTGCGGGCTGGATGGGGTCCCCCCTGGGCACCGCAGACCTAAGCTTGTTTAACTCCTACCTCTTAAAGGGACCGAGAAAAAATGACCTTTTCTGCACTCCAATGTAAGTCAATGGGGCGATTTTTTGGCTATGTGCTAGAAATGAAATTCAGTGCGGATTGGATGACAGGCACCCTAGGCACCCAGGATCGGCTTTAGTTTCACGTGTATCTCTTAAGCCGGCAGAGAAAACCCACCTGATATGCGCTCCACACAATTGAATAGAGACGCCGTTGATTTTCTATGGGAATTGCAGAAATGACTTCTAAGCCTCAAAATAATGACTTTTTTTCCTAAGGTGGTAGGAATGAAACTCAGTGCGGGCTGGATGGGGTCCCCCCTGGGCACCGCAGACCTAAGCTTGTTTAACTCCTACCTCTTAAAGGGACCGAGAAAAAATGACCTTTTCTGCACTCCAATGTAAGTCAATGGGGCGATTTTTTGGCTATGTGCTAGAAATGAAATTCAGTGCGGATTGGATGACAGGCACCCTAGGCACCCAGGATCGGCTTTAGTTTCACGTGTATCTCTTAAGCCGGCAGAGAAAACCCACCTGATATGCGCTCCACACAATTGAATAGAGACGCCGTTGATTTTCTATGGGAATTGCAGAAATGACTTCTAAGCCTCAAAATAATGACTTTTTTTCCTAAGGTGGTAGGAATGAAACTCAGTGCGGGCTGGATGGGGTCCCCCCTGGGCACCGCAGACCTAAGCTTGTTTAACTCCTACCTCTTAAAGGGACCGAGAAAAAATGACCTTTTCTGCACTCCAATGTAAGTCAATGGGGCGATTTTTTGGCTATGTGCTAGAAATGAAATTCAGTGCGGATTGGATGACAGGCACCCTAGGCACCCAGGATCGGCTTTAGTTTCACGTGTATCTCTTAAGCCGGCAGAGAAAACCCACCTGATATGCGCTCCACACAATTGAATAGAGACGCCGTTGATTTTCTATGGGAATTGCAGAAATGACTTCTAAGCCTCAAAATAATGACTTTTTTTCCTAAGGTGGTAGGAATGAAACTCAGTGCGGGCTGGATGGGGTCCCCCCTGGGCACCGCAGACCTAAGCTTGTTTAACTCCTACCTCTTAAAGGGACCGAGAAAAAATGACCTTTTCTGCACTCCAATGTAAGTCAATGGGGCGATTTTTTGGCTATGTGCTAGAAATGAAATTCAGTGCGGATTGGATGACAGGCACCCTAGGCACCCAGGATCGGCTTTAGTTTCACGTGTATCTCTTAAGCCGGCAGAGAAAACCCACCTGATATGCGCTCCACACAATTGAATAGAGACGCCGTTGATTTTCTATGGGAATTGCAGAAATGACTTCTAAGCCTCAAAATAATGACTTTTTTTCCTAAGGTGGTAGGAATGAAACTCAGTGCGGGCTGGATGGGGTCCCCCCTGGGCACCGCAGACCTAAGCTTGTTTAACTCCTACCTCTTAAAGGGACCGAGAAAAAATGACCTTTTCTGCACTCCAATGTAAGTCAATGGGGCGATTTTTTGGCTATGTGCTAGAAATGAAATTCAGTGCGGATTGGATGACAGGCACCCTAGGCACCCAGGATCGGCTTTAGTTTCACGTGTATCTCTTAAGCCGGCAGAGAAAACCCACCTGATATGCGCTCCACACAATTGAATAGAGACGCCGTTGATTTTCTATGGGAATTGCAGAAATGACTTCTAAGCCTCAAAATAATGACTTTTTTTCCTAAGGTGGTAGGAATGAAACTCAGTGCGGGCTGGATGGGGTCCCCCCTGGGCACCGCAGACCTAAGCTTGTTTAACTCCTACCTCTTAAAGGGACCGAGAAAAAATGACCTTTTCTGCACTCCAATGTAAGTCAATGGGGCGATTTTTTGGCTATGTGCTAGAAATGAAATTCAGTGCGGATTGGATGACAGGCACCCTAGGCACCCAGGATCGGCTTTAGTTTCACGTGTATCTCTTAAGCCGGCAGAGAAAACCCACCTGATATGCGCTCCACACAATTGAATAGAGACGCCGTTGATTTTCTATGGGAATTGCAGAAATGACTTCTAAGCCTCAAAATAATGACTTTTTTTCCTAAGGTGGTAGGAATGAAACTCAGTGCGGGCTGGATGGGGTCCCCCCTGGGCACCGCAGACCTAAGCTTGTTTAACTCCTACCTCTTAAAGGGACCGAGAAAAAATGACCTTTTCTGCACTCCAATGTAAGTCAATGGGGCGATTTTTTGGCTATGTGCTAGAAATGAAATTCAGTGCGGATTGGATGACAGGCACCCTAGGCACCCAGGATCGGCTTTAGTTTCACGTGTATCTCTTAAGCCGGCAGAGAAAACCCACCTGATATGCGCTCCACACAATTGAATAGAGACGCCGTTGATTTTCTATGGGAATTGCAGAAATGACTTCTAAGCCTCAAAATAATGACTTTTTTTCCTAAGGTGGTAGGAATGAAACTCAGTGCGGGCTGGATGGGGTCCCCCCTGGGCACCGCAGACCTAAGCTTGTTTAACTCCTACCTCTTAAAGGGACCGAGAAAAAATGACCTTTTCTGCACTCCAATGTAAGTCAATGGGGCGATTTTTTGGCTATGTGCTAGAAATGAAATTCAGTGCGGATTGGATGACAGGCACCCTAGGCACCCAGGATCGGCTTTAGTTTCACGTGTATCTCTTAAGCCGGCAGAGAAAACCCACCTGATATGCGCTCCACACAATTGAATAGAGACGCCGTTGATTTTCTATGGGAATTGCAGAAATGACTTCTAAGCCTCAAAATAATGACTTTTTTTCCTAAGGTGGTAGGAATGAAACTCAGTGCGGGCTGGATGGGGTCCCCCCTGGGCACCGCAGACCTAAGCTTGTTTAACTCCTACCTCTTAAAGGGACCGAGAAAAAATGACCTTTTCTGCACTCCAATGTAAGTCAATGGGGCGATTTTTTGGCTATGTGCTAGAAATGAAATTCAGTGCGGATTGGATGACAGGCACCCTAGGCACCCAGGATCGGCTTTAGTTTCACGTGTATCTCTTAAGCCGGCAGAGAAAACCCACCTGATATGCGCTCCACACAATTGAATAGAGACGCCGTTGATTTTCTATGGGAATTGCAGAAATGACTTCTAAGCCTCAAAATAATGACTTTTTTTCCTAAGGTGGTAGGAATGAAACTCAGTGCGGGCTGGATGGGGTCCCCCCTGGGCACCGCAGACCTAAGCTTGTTTAACTCCTACCTCTTAAAGGGACCGAGAAAAAATGACCTTTTCTGCACTCCAATGTAAGTCAATGGGGCGATTTTTTGGCTATGTGCTAGAAATGAAATTCAGTGCGGATTGGATGACAGGCACCCTAGGCACCCAGGATCGGCTTTAGTTTCACGTGTATCTCTTAAGCCGGCAGAGAAAACCCACCTGATATGCGCTCCACACAATTGAATAGAGACGCCGTTGATTTTCTATGGGAATTGCAGAAATGACTTCTAAGCCTCAAAATAATGACTTTTTTTCCTAAGGTGGTAGGAATGAAACTCAGTGCGGGCTGGATGGGGTCCCCCCTGGGCACCGCAGACCTAAGCTTGTTTAACTCCTACCTCTTAAAGGGACCGAGAAAAAATGACCTTTTCTGCACTCCAATGTAAGTCAATGGGGCGATTTTTTGGCTATGTGCTAGAAATGAAATTCAGTGCGGATTGGATGACAGGCACCCTAGGCACCCAGGATCGGCTTTAGTTTCACGTGTATCTCTTAAGCCGGCAGAGAAAACCCACCTGATATGCGCTCCACACAATTGAATAGAGACGCCGTTGATTTTCTATGGGAATTGCAGAAATGACTTCTAAGCCTCAAAATAATGACTTTTTTTCCTAAGGTGGTAGGAATGAAACTCAGTGCGGGCTGGATGGGGTCCCCCCTGGGCACCGCAGACCTAAGCTTGTTTAACTCCTACCTCTTAAAGGGACCGAGAAAAAATGACCTTTTCTGCACTCCAATGTAAGTCAATGGGGCGATTTTTTGGCTATGTGCTAGAAATGAAATTCAGTGCGGATTGGATGACAGGCACCCTAGGCACCCAGGATCGGCTTTAGTTTCACGTGTATCTCTTAAGCCGGCAGAGAAAACCCACCTGATATGCGCTCCACACAATTGAATAGAGACGCCGTTGATTTTCTATGGGAATTGCAGAAATGACTTCTAAGCCTCAAAATAATGACTTTTTTTCCTAAGGTGGTAGGAATGAAACTCAGTGCGGGCTGGATGGGGTCCCCCCTGGGCACCGCAGACCTAAGCTTGTTTAACTCCTACCTCTTAAAGGGACCGAGAAAAAATGACCTTTTCTGCACTCCAATGTAAGTCAATGGGGCGATTTTTTGGCTATGTGCTAGAAATGAAATTCAGTGCGGATTGGATGACAGGCACCCTAGGCACCCAGGATCGGCTTTAGTTTCACGTGTATCTCTTAAGCCGGCAGAGAAAACCCACCTGATATGCGCTCCACACAATTGAATAGAGACGCCGTTGATTTTCTATGGGAATTGCAGAAATGACTTCTAAGCCTCAAAATAATGACTTTTTTTCCTAAGGTGGTAGGAATGAAACTCAGTGCGGGCTGGATGGGGTCCCCCCTGGGCACCGCAGACCTAAGCTTGTTTAACTCCTACCTCTTAAAGGGACCGAGAAAAAATGACCTTTTCTGCACTCCAATGTAAGTCAATGGGGCGATTTTTTGGCTATGTGCTAGAAATGAAATTCAGTGCGGATTGGATGACAGGCACCCTAGGCACCCAGGATCGGCTTTAGTTTCACGTGTATCTCTTAAGCCGGCAGAGAAAACCCACCTGATATGCGCTCCACACAATTGAATAGAGACGCCGTTGATTTTCTATGGGAATTGCAGAAATGACTTCTAAGCCTCAAAATAATGACTTTTTTTCCTAAGGTGGTAGGAATGAAACTCAGTGCGGGCTGGATGGGGTCCCCCCTGGGCACCGCAGACCTAAGCTTGTTTAACTCCTACCTCTTAAAGGGACCGAGAAAAAATGACCTTTTCTGCACTCCAATGTAAGTCAATGGGGCGATTTTTTGGCTATGTGCTAGAAATGAAATTCAGTGCGGATTGGATGACAGGCACCCTAGGCACCCAGGATCGGCTTTAGTTTCACGTGTATCTCTTAAGCCGGCAGAGAAAACCCACCTGATATGCGCTCCACACAATTGAATAGAGACGCCGTTGATTTTCTATGGGAATTGCAGAAATGACTTCTAAGCCTCAAAATAATGACTTTTTTTCCTAAGGTGGTAGGAATGAAACTCAGTGCGGGCTGGATGGGGTCCCCCCTGGGCACCGCAGACCTAAGCTTGTTTAACTCCTACCTCTTAAAGGGACCGAGAAAAAATGACCTTTTCTGCACTCCAATGTAAGTCAATGGGGCGATTTTTTGGCTATGTGCTAGAAATGAAATTCAGTGCGGATTGGATGACAGGCACCCTAGGCACCCAGGATCGGCTTTAGTTTCACGTGTATCTCTTAAGCCGGCAGAGAAAACCCACCTGATATGCGCTCCACACAATTGAATAGAGACGCCGTTGATTTTCTATGGGAATTGCAGAAATGACTTCTAAGCCTCAAAATAATGACTTTTTTTCCTAAGGTGGTAGGAATGAAACTCAGTGCGGGCTGGATGGGGTCCCCCCTGGGCACCGCAGACCTAAGCTTGTTTAACTCCTACCTCTTAAAGGGACCGAGAAAAAATGACCTTTTCTGCACTCCAATGTAAGTCAATGGGGCGATTTTTTGGCTATGTGCTAGAAATGAAATTCAGTGCGGATTGGATGACAGGCACCCTAGGCACCCAGGATCGGCTTTAGTTTCACGTGTATCTCTTAAGCCGGCAGAGAAAACCCACCTGATATGCGCTCCACACAATTGAATAGAGACGCCGTTGATTTTCTATGGGAATTGCAGAAATGACTTCTAAGCCTCAAAATAATGACTTTTTTTCCTAAGGTGGTAGGAATGAAACTCAGTGCGGGCTGGATGGGGTCCCCCCTGGGCACCGCAGACCTAAGCTTGTTTAACTCCTACCTCTTAAAGGGACCGAGAAAAAATGACCTTTTCTGCACTCCAATGTAAGTCAATGGGGCGATTTTTTGGCTATGTGCTAGAAATGAAATTCAGTGCGGATTGGATGACAGGCACCCTAGGCACCCAGGATCGGCTTTAGTTTCACGTGTATCTCTTAAGCCGGCAGAGAAAACCCACCTGATATGCGCTCCACACAATTGAATAGAGACGCCGTTGATTTTCTATGGGAATTGCAGAAATGACTTCTAAGCCTCAAAATAATGACTTTTTTTCCTAAGGTGGTAGGAATGAAACTCAGTGCGGGCTGGATGGGGTCCCCCCTGGGCACCGCAGACCTAAGCTTGTTTAACTCCTACCTCTTAAAGGGACCGAGAAAAAATGACCTTTTCTGCACTCCAATGTAAGTCAATGGGGCGATTTTTTGGCTATGTGCTAGAAATGAAATTCAGTGCGGATTGGATGACAGGCACCCTAGGCACCCAGGATCGGCTTTAGTTTCACGTGTATCTCTTAAGCCGGCAGAGAAAACCCACCTGATATGCGCTCCACACAATTGAATAGAGACGCCGTTGATTTTCTATGGGAATTGCAGAAATGACTTCTAAGCCTCAAAATAATGACTTTTTTTCCTAAGGTGGTAGGAATGAAACTCAGTGCGGGCTGGATGGGGTCCCCCCTGGGCACCGCAGACCTAAGCTTGTTTAACTCCTACCTCTTAAAGGGACCGAGAAAAAATGACCTTTTCTGCACTCCAATGTAAGTCAATGGGGCGATTTTTTGGCTATGTGCTAGAAATGAAATTCAGTGCGGATTGGATGACAGGCACCCTAGGCACCCAGGATCGGCTTTAGTTTCACGTGTATCTCTTAAGCCGGCAGAGAAAACCCACCTGATATGCGCTCCACACAATTGAATAGAGACGCCGTTGATTTTCTATGGGAATTGCAGAAATGACTTCTAAGCCTCAAAATAATGACTTTTTTTCCTAAGGTGGTAGGAATGAAACTCAGTGCGGGCTGGATGGGGTCCCCCCTGGGCACCGCAGACCTAAGCTTGTTTAACTCCTACCTCTTAAAGGGACCGAGAAAAAATGACCTTTTCTGCACTCCAATGTAAGTCAATGGGGCGATTTTTTGGCTATGTGCTAGAAATGAAATTCAGTGCGGATTGGATGACAGGCACCCTAGGCACCCAGGATCGGCTTTAGTTTCACGTGTATCTCTTAAGCCGGCAGAGAAAACCCACCTGATATGCGCTCCACACAATTGAATAGAGACGCCGTTGATTTTCTATGGGAATTGCAGAAATGACTTCTAAGCCTCAAAATAATGACTTTTTTTCCTAAGGTGGTAGGAATGAAACTCAGTGCGGGCTGGATGGGGTCCCCCCTGGGCACCGCAGACCTAAGCTTGTTTAACTCCTACCTCTTAAAGGGACCGAGAAAAAATGACCTTTTCTGCACTCCAATGTAAGTCAATGGGGCGATTTTTTGGCTATGTGCTAGAAATGAAATTCAGTGCGGATTGGATGACAGGCACCCTAGGCACCCAGGATCGGCTTTAGTTTCACGTGTATCTCTTAAGCCGGCAGAGAAAACCCACCTGATATGCGCTCCACACAATTGAATAGAGACGCCGTTGATTTTCTATGGGAATTGCAGAAATGACTTCTAAGCCTCAAAATAATGACTTTTTTTCCTAAGGTGGTAGGAATGAAACTCAGTGCGGGCTGGATGGGGTCCCCCCTGGGCACCGCAGACCTAAGCTTGTTTAACTCCTACCTCTTAAAGGGACCGAGAAAAAATGACCTTTTCTGCACTCCAATGTAAGTCAATGGGGCGATTTTTTGGCTATGTGCTAGAAATGAAATTCAGTGCGGATTGGATGACAGGCACCCTAGGCACCCAGGATCGGCTTTAGTTTCACGTGTATCTCTTAAGCCGGCAGAGAAAACCCACCTGATATGCGCTCCACACAATTGAATAGAGACGCCGTTGATTTTCTATGGGAATTGCAGAAATGACTTCTAAGCCTCAAAATAATGACTTTTTTTCCTAAGGTGGTAGGAATGAAACTCAGTGCGGGCTGGATGGGGTCCCCCCTGGGCACCGCAGACCTAAGCTTGTTTAACTCCTACCTCTTAAAGGGACCGAGAAAAAATGACCTTTTCTGCACTCCAATGTAAGTCAATGGGGCGATTTTTTGGCTATGTGCTAGAAATGAAATTCAGTGCGGATTGGATGACAGGCACCCTAGGCACCCAGGATCGGCTTTAGTTTCACGTGTATCTCTTAAGCCGGCAGAGAAAACCCACCTGATATGCGCTCCACACAATTGAATAGAGACGCCGTTGATTTTCTATGGGAATTGCAGAAATGACTTCTAAGCCTCAAAATAATGACTTTTTTTCCTAAGGTGGTAGGAATGAAACTCAGTGCGGGCTGGATGGGGTCCCCCCTGGGCACCGCAGACCTAAGCTTGTTTAACTCCTACCTCTTAAAGGGACCGAGAAAAAATGACCTTTTCTGCACTCCAATGTAAGTCAATGGGGCGATTTTTTGGCTATGTGCTAGAAATGAAATTCAGTGCGGATTGGATGACAGGCACCCTAGGCACCCAGGATCGGCTTTAGTTTCACGTGTATCTCTTAAGCCGGCAGAGAAAACCCACCTGATATGCGCTCCACACAATTGAATAGAGACGCCGTTGATTTTCTATGGGAATTGCAGAAATGACTTCTAAGCCTCAAAATAATGACTTTTTTTCCTAAGGTGGTAGGAATGAAACTCAGTGCGGGCTGGATGGGGTCCCCCCTGGGCACCGCAGACCTAAGCTTGTTTAACTCCTACCTCTTAAAGGGACCGAGAAAAAATGACCTTTTCTGCACTCCAATGTAAGTCAATGGGGCGATTTTTTGGCTATGTGCTAGAAATGAAATTCAGTGCGGATTGGATGACAGGCACCCTAGGCACCCAGGATCGGCTTTAGTTTCACGTGTATCTCTTAAGCCGGCAGAGAAAACCCACCTGATATGCGCTCCACACAATTGAATAGAGACGCCGTTGATTTTCTATGGGAATTGCAGAAATGACTTCTAAGCCTCAAAATAATGACTTTTTTTCCTAAGGTGGTAGGAATGAAACTCAGTGCGGGCTGGATGGGGTCCCCCCTGGGCACCGCAGACCTAAGCTTGTTTAACTCCTACCTCTTAAAGGGACCGAGAAAAAATGACCTTTTCTGCACTCCAATGTAAGTCAATGGGGCGATTTTTTGGCTATGTGCTAGAAATGAAATTCAGTGCGGATTGGATGACAGGCACCCTAGGCACCCAGGATCGGCTTTAGTTTCACGTGTATCTCTTAAGCCGGCAGAGAAAACCCACCTGATATGCGCTCCACACAATTGAATAGAGACGCCGTTGATTTTCTATGGGAATTGCAGAAATGACTTCTAAGCCTCAAAATAATGACTTTTTTTCCTAAGGTGGTAGGAATGAAACTCAGTGCGGGCTGGATGGGGTCCCCCCTGGGCACCGCAGACCTAAGCTTGTTTAACTCCTACCTCTTAAAGGGACCGAGAAAAAATGACCTTTTCTGCACTCCAATGTAAGTCAATGGGGCGATTTTTTGGCTATGTGCTAGAAATGAAATTCAGTGCGGATTGGATGACAGGCACCCTAGGCACCCAGGATCGGCTTTAGTTTCACGTGTATCTCTTAAGCCGGCAGAGAAAACCCACCTGATATGCGCTCCACACAATTGAATAGAGACGCCGTTGATTTTCTATGGGAATTGCAGAAATGACTTCTAAGCCTCAAAATAATGACTTTTTTTCCTAAGGTGGTAGGAATGAAACTCAGTGCGGGCTGGATGGGGTCCCCCCTGGGCACCGCAGACCTAAGCTTGTTTAACTCCTACCTCTTAAAGGGACCGAGAAAAAATGACCTTTTCTGCACTCCAATGTAAGTCAATGGGGCGATTTTTTGGCTATGTGCTAGAAATGAAATTCAGTGCGGATTGGATGACAGGCACCCTAGGCACCCAGGATCGGCTTTAGTTTCACGTGTATCTCTTAAGCCGGCAGAGAAAACCCACCTGATATGCGCTCCACACAATTGAATAGAGACGCCGTTGATTTTCTATGGGAATTGCAGAAATGACTTCTAAGCCTCAAAATAATGACTTTTTTTCCTAAGGTGGTAGGAATGAAACTCAGTGCGGGCTGGATGGGGTCCCCCCTGGGCACCGCAGACCTAAGCTTGTTTAACTCCTACCTCTTAAAGGGACCGAGAAAAAATGACCTTTTCTGCACTCCAATGTAAGTCAATGGGGCGATTTTTTGGCTATGTGCTAGAAATGAAATTCAGTGCGGATTGGATGACAGGCACCCTAGGCACCCAGGATCGGCTTTAGTTTCACGTGTATCTCTTAAGCCGGCAGAGAAAACCCACCTGATATGCGCTCCACACAATTGAATAGAGACGCCGTTGATTTTCTATGGGAATTGCAGAAATGACTTCTAAGCCTCAAAATAATGACTTTTTTTCCTAAGGTGGTAGGAATGAAACTCAGTGCGGGCTGGATGGGGTCCCCCCTGGGCACCGCAGACCTAAGCTTGTTTAACTCCTACCTCTTAAAGGGACCGAGAAAAAATGACCTTTTCTGCACTCCAATGTAAGTCAATGGGGCGATTTTTTGGCTATGTGCTAGAAATGAAATTCAGTGCGGATTGGATGACAGGCACCCTAGGCACCCAGGATCGGCTTTAGTTTCACGTGTATCTCTTAAGCCGGCAGAGAAAACCCACCTGATATGCGCTCCACACAATTGAATAGAGACGCCGTTGATTTTCTATGGGAATTGCAGAAATGACTTCTAAGCCTCAAAATAATGACTTTTTTTCCTAAGGTGGTAGGAATGAAACTCAGTGCGGGCTGGATGGGGTCCCCCCTGGGCACCGCAGACCTAAGCTTGTTTAACTCCTACCTCTTAAAGGGACCGAGAAAAAATGACCTTTTCTGCACTCCAATGTAAGTCAATGGGGCGATTTTTTGGCTATGTGCTAGAAATGAAATTCAGTGCGGATTGGATGACAGGCACCCTAGGCACCCAGGATCGGCTTTAGTTTCACGTGTATCTCTTAAGCCGGCAGAGAAAACCCACCTGATATGCGCTCCACACAATTGAATAGAGACGCCGTTGATTTTCTATGGGAATTGCAGAAATGACTTCTAAGCCTCAAAATAATGACTTTTTTTCCTAAGGTGGTAGGAATGAAACTCAGTGCGGGCTGGATGGGGTCCCCCCTGGGCACCGCAGACCTAAGCTTGTTTAACTCCTACCTCTTAAAGGGACCGAGAAAAAATGACCTTTTCTGCACTCCAATGTAAGTCAATGGGGCGATTTTTTGGCTATGTGCTAGAAATGAAATTCAGTGCGGATTGGATGACAGGCACCCTAGGCACCCAGGATCGGCTTTAGTTTCACGTGTATCTCTTAAGCCGGCAGAGAAAACCCACCTGATATGCGCTCCACACAATTGAATAGAGACGCCGTTGATTTTCTATGGGAATTGCAGAAATGACTTCTAAGCCTCAAAATAATGACTTTTTTTCCTAAGGTGGTAGGAATGAAACTCAGTGCGGGCTGGATGGGGTCCCCCCTGGGCACCGCAGACCTAAGCTTGTTTAACTCCTACCTCTTAAAGGGACCGAGAAAAAATGACCTTTTCTGCACTCCAATGTAAGTCAATGGGGCGATTTTTTGGCTATGTGCTAGAAATGAAATTCAGTGCGGATTGGATGACAGGCACCCTAGGCACCCAGGATCGGCTTTAGTTTCACGTGTATCTCTTAAGCCGGCAGAGAAAACCCACCTGATATGCGCTCCACACAATTGAATAGAGACGCCGTTGATTTTCTATGGGAATTGCAGAAATGACTTCTAAGCCTCAAAATAATGACTTTTTTTCCTAAGGTGGTAGGAATGAAACTCAGTGCGGGCTGGATGGGGTCCCCCCTGGGCACCGCAGACCTAAGCTTGTTTAACTCCTACCTCTTAAAGGGACCGAGAAAAAATGACCTTTTCTGCACTCCAATGTAAGTCAATGGGGCGATTTTTTGGCTATGTGCTAGAAATGAAATTCAGTGCGGATTGGATGACAGGCACCCTAGGCACCCAGGATCGGCTTTAGTTTCACGTGTATCTCTTAAGCCGGCAGAGAAAACCCACCTGATATGCGCTCCACACAATTGAATAGAGACGCCGTTGATTTTCTATGGGAATTGCAGAAATGACTTCTAAGCCTCAAAATAATGACTTTTTTTCCTAAGGTGGTAGGAATGAAACTCAGTGCGGGCTGGATGGGGTCCCCCCTGGGCACCGCAGACCTAAGCTTGTTTAACTCCTACCTCTTAAAGGGACCGAGAAAAAATGACCTTTTCTGCACTCCAATGTAAGTCAATGGGGCGATTTTTTGGCTATGTGCTAGAAATGAAATTCAGTGCGGATTGGATGACAGGCACCCTAGGCACCCAGGATCGGCTTTAGTTTCACGTGTATCTCTTAAGCCGGCAGAGAAAACCCACCTGATATGCGCTCCACACAATTGAATAGAGACGCCGTTGATTTTCTATGGGAATTGCAGAAATGACTTCTAAGCCTCAAAATAATGACTTTTTTTCCTAAGGTGGTAGGAATGAAACTCAGTGCGGGCTGGATGGGGTCCCCCCTGGGCACCGCAGACCTAAGCTTGTTTAACTCCTACCTCTTAAAGGGACCGAGAAAAAATGACCTTTTCTGCACTCCAATGTAAGTCAATGGGGCGATTTTTTGGCTATGTGCTAGAAATGAAATTCAGTGCGGATTGGATGACAGGCACCCTAGGCACCCAGGATCGGCTTTAGTTTCACGTGTATCTCTTAAGCCGGCAGAGAAAACCCACCTGATATGCGCTCCACACAATTGAATAGAGACGCCGTTGATTTTCTATGGGAATTGCAGAAATGACTTCTAAGCCTCAAAATAATGACTTTTTTTCCTAAGGTGGTAGGAATGAAACTCAGTGCGGGCTGGATGGGGTCCCCCCTGGGCACCGCAGACCTAAGCTTGTTTAACTCCTACCTCTTAAAGGGACCGAGAAAAAATGACCTTTTCTGCACTCCAATGTAAGTCAATGGGGCGATTTTTTGGCTATGTGCTAGAAATGAAATTCAGTGCGGATTGGATGACAGGCACCCTAGGCACCCAGGATCGGCTTTAGTTTCACGTGTATCTCTTAAGCCGGCAGAGAAAACCCACCTGATATGCGCTCCACACAATTGAATAGAGACGCCGTTGATTTTCTATGGGAATTGCAGAAATGACTTCTAAGCCTCAAAATAATGACTTTTTTTCCTAAGGTGGTAGGAATGAAACTCAGTGCGGGCTGGATGGGGTCCCCCCTGGGCACCGCAGACCTAAGCTTGTTTAACTCCTACCTCTTAAAGGGACCGAGAAAAAATGACCTTTTCTGCACTCCAATGTAAGTCAATGGGGCGATTTTTTGGCTATGTGCTAGAAATGAAATTCAGTGCGGATTGGATGACAGGCACCCTAGGCACCCAGGATCGGCTTTAGTTTCACGTGTATCTCTTAAGCCGGCAGAGAAAACCCACCTGATATGCGCTCCACACAATTGAATAGAGACGCCGTTGATTTTCTATGGGAATTGCAGAAATGACTTCTAAGCCTCAAAATAATGACTTTTTTTCCTAAGGTGGTAGGAATGAAACTCAGTGCGGGCTGGATGGGGTCCCCCCTGGGCACCGCAGACCTAAGCTTGTTTAACTCCTACCTCTTAAAGGGACCGAGAAAAAATGACCTTTTCTGCACTCCAATGTAAGTCAATGGGGCGATTTTTTGGCTATGTGCTAGAAATGAAATTCAGTGCGGATTGGATGACAGGCACCCTAGGCACCCAGGATCGGCTTTAGTTTCACGTGTATCTCTTAAGCCGGCAGAGAAAACCCACCTGATATGCGCTCCACACAATTGAATAGAGACGCCGTTGATTTTCTATGGGAATTGCAGAAATGACTTCTAAGCCTCAAAATAATGACTTTTTTTCCTAAGGTGGTAGGAATGAAACTCAGTGCGGGCTGGATGGGGTCCCCCCTGGGCACCGCAGACCTAAGCTTGTTTAACTCCTACCTCTTAAAGGGACCGAGAAAAAATGACCTTTTCTGCACTCCAATGTAAGTCAATGGGGCGATTTTTTGGCTATGTGCTAGAAATGAAATTCAGTGCGGATTGGATGACAGGCACCCTAGGCACCCAGGATCGGCTTTAGTTTCACGTGTATCTCTTAAGCCGGCAGAGAAAACCCACCTGATATGCGCTCCACACAATTGAATAGAGACGCCGTTGATTTTCTATGGGAATTGCAGAAATGACTTCTAAGCCTCAAAATAATGACTTTTTTTCCTAAGGTGGTAGGAATGAAACTCAGTGCGGGCTGGATGGGGTCCCCCCTGGGCACCGCAGACCTAAGCTTGTTTAACTCCTACCTCTTAAAGGGACCGAGAAAAAATGACCTTTTCTGCACTCCAATGTAAGTCAATGGGGCGATTTTTTGGCTATGTGCTAGAAATGAAATTCAGTGCGGATTGGATGACAGGCACCCTAGGCACCCAGGATCGGCTTTAGTTTCACGTGTATCTCTTAAGCCGGCAGAGAAAACCCACCTGATATGCGCTCCACACAATTGAATAGAGACGCCGTTGATTTTCTATGGGAATTGCAGAAATGACTTCTAAGCCTCAAAATAATGACTTTTTTTCCTAAGGTGGTAGGAATGAAACTCAGTGCGGGCTGGATGGGGTCCCCCCTGGGCACCGCAGACCTAAGCTTGTTTAACTCCTACCTCTTAAAGGGACCGAGAAAAAATGACCTTTTCTGCACTCCAATGTAAGTCAATGGGGCGATTTTTTGGCTATGTGCTAGAAATGAAATTCAGTGCGGATTGGATGACAGGCACCCTAGGCACCCAGGATCGGCTTTAGTTTCACGTGTATCTCTTAAGCCGGCAGAGAAAACCCACCTGATATGCGCTCCACACAATTGAATAGAGACGCCGTTGATTTTCTATGGGAATTGCAGAAATGACTTCTAAGCCTCAAAATAATGACTTTTTTTCCTAAGGTGGTAGGAATGAAACTCAGTGCGGGCTGGATGGGGTCCCCCCTGGGCACCGCAGACCTAAGCTTGTTTAACTCCTACCTCTTAAAGGGACCGAGAAAAAATGACCTTTTCTGCACTCCAATGTAAGTCAATGGGGCGATTTTTTGGCTATGTGCTAGAAATGAAATTCAGTGCGGATTGGATGACAGGCACCCTAGGCACCCAGGATCGGCTTTAGTTTCACGTGTATCTCTTAAGCCGGCAGAGAAAACCCACCTGATATGCGCTCCACACAATTGAATAGAGACGCCGTTGATTTTCTATGGGAATTGCAGAAATGACTTCTAAGCCTCAAAATAATGACTTTTTTTCCTAAGGTGGTAGGAATGAAACTCAGTGCGGGCTGGATGGGGTCCCCCCTGGGCACCGCAGACCTAAGCTTGTTTAACTCCTACCTCTTAAAGGGACCGAGAAAAAATGACCTTTTCTGCACTCCAATGTAAGTCAATGGGGCGATTTTTTGGCTATGTGCTAGAAATGAAATTCAGTGCGGATTGGATGACAGGCACCCTAGGCACCCAGGATCGGCTTTAGTTTCACGTGTATCTCTTAAGCCGGCAGAGAAAACCCACCTGATATGCGCTCCACACAATTGAATAGAGACGCCGTTGATTTTCTATGGGAATTGCAGAAATGACTTCTAAGCCTCAAAATAATGACTTTTTTTCCTAAGGTGGTAGGAATGAAACTCAGTGCGGGCTGGATGGGGTCCCCCCTGGGCACCGCAGACCTAAGCTTGTTTAACTCCTACCTCTTAAAGGGACCGAGAAAAAATGACCTTTTCTGCACTCCAATGTAAGTCAATGGGGCGATTTTTTGGCTATGTGCTAGAAATGAAATTCAGTGCGGATTGGATGACAGGCACCCTAGGCACCCAGGATCGGCTTTAGTTTCACGTGTATCTCTTAAGCCGGCAGAGAAAACCCACCTGATATGCGCTCCACACAATTGAATAGAGACGCCGTTGATTTTCTATGGGAATTGCAGAAATGACTTCTAAGCCTCAAAATAATGACTTTTTTTCCTAAGGTGGTAGGAATGAAACTCAGTGCGGGCTGGATGGGGTCCCCCCTGGGCACCGCAGACCTAAGCTTGTTTAACTCCTACCTCTTAAAGGGACCGAGAAAAAATGACCTTTTCTGCACTCCAATGTAAGTCAATGGGGCGATTTTTTGGCTATGTGCTAGAAATGAAATTCAGTGCGGATTGGATGACAGGCACCCTAGGCACCCAGGATCGGCTTTAGTTTCACGTGTATCTCTTAAGCCGGCAGAGAAAACCCACCTGATATGCGCTCCACACAATTGAATAGAGACGCCGTTGATTTTCTATGGGAATTGCAGAAATGACTTCTAAGCCTCAAAATAATGACTTTTTTTCCTAAGGTGGTAGGAATGAAACTCAGTGCGGGCTGGATGGGGTCCCCCCTGGGCACCGCAGACCTAAGCTTGTTTAACTCCTACCTCTTAAAGGGACCGAGAAAAAATGACCTTTTCTGCACTCCAATGTAAGTCAATGGGGCGATTTTTTGGCTATGTGCTAGAAATGAAATTCAGTGCGGATTGGATGACAGGCACCCTAGGCACCCAGGATCGGCTTTAGTTTCACGTGTATCTCTTAAGCCGGCAGAGAAAACCCACCTGATATGCGCTCCACACAATTGAATAGAGACGCCGTTGATTTTCTATGGGAATTGCAGAAATGACTTCTAAGCCTCAAAATAATGACTTTTTTTCCTAAGGTGGTAGGAATGAAACTCAGTGCGGGCTGGATGGGGTCCCCCCTGGGCACCGCAGACCTAAGCTTGTTTAACTCCTACCTCTTAAAGGGACCGAGAAAAAATGACCTTTTCTGCACTCCAATGTAAGTCAATGGGGCGATTTTTTGGCTATGTGCTAGAAATGAAATTCAGTGCGGATTGGATGACAGGCACCCTAGGCACCCAGGATCGGCTTTAGTTTCACGTGTATCTCTTAAGCCGGCAGAGAAAACCCACCTGATATGCGCTCCACACAATTGAATAGAGACGCCGTTGATTTTCTATGGGAATTGCAGAAATGACTTCTAAGCCTCAAAATAATGACTTTTTTTCCTAAGGTGGTAGGAATGAAACTCAGTGCGGGCTGGATGGGGTCCCCCCTGGGCACCGCAGACCTAAGCTTGTTTAACTCCTACCTCTTAAAGGGACCGAGAAAAAATGACCTTTTCTGCACTCCAATGTAAGTCAATGGGGCGATTTTTTGGCTATGTGCTAGAAATGAAATTCAGTGCGGATTGGATGACAGGCACCCTAGGCACCCAGGATCGGCTTTAGTTTCACGTGTATCTCTTAAGCCGGCAGAGAAAACCCACCTGATATGCGCTCCACACAATTGAATAGAGACGCCGTTGATTTTCTATGGGAATTGCAGAAATGACTTCTAAGCCTCAAAATAATGACTTTTTTTCCTAAGGTGGTAGGAATGAAACTCAGTGCGGGCTGGATGGGGTCCCCCCTGGGCACCGCAGACCTAAGCTTGTTTAACTCCTACCTCTTAAAGGGACCGAGAAAAAATGACCTTTTCTGCACTCCAATGTAAGTCAATGGGGCGATTTTTTGGCTATGTGCTAGAAATGAAATTCAGTGCGGATTGGATGACAGGCACCCTAGGCACCCAGGATCGGCTTTAGTTTCACGTGTATCTCTTAAGCCGGCAGAGAAAACCCACCTGATATGCGCTCCACACAATTGAATAGAGACGCCGTTGATTTTCTATGGGAATTGCAGAAATGACTTCTAAGCCTCAAAATAATGACTTTTTTTCCTAAGGTGGTAGGAATGAAACTCAGTGCGGGCTGGATGGGGTCCCCCCTGGGCACCGCAGACCTAAGCTTGTTTAACTCCTACCTCTTAAAGGGACCGAGAAAAAATGACCTTTTCTGCACTCCAATGTAAGTCAATGGGGCGATTTTTTGGCTATGTGCTAGAAATGAAATTCAGTGCGGATTGGATGACAGGCACCCTAGGCACCCAGGATCGGCTTTAGTTTCACGTGTATCTCTTAAGCCGGCAGAGAAAACCCACCTGATATGCGCTCCACACAATTGAATAGAGACGCCGTTGATTTTCTATGGGAATTGCAGAAATGACTTCTAAGCCTCAAAATAATGACTTTTTTTCCTAAGGTGGTAGGAATGAAACTCAGTGCGGGCTGGATGGGGTCCCCCCTGGGCACCGCAGACCTAAGCTTGTTTAACTCCTACCTCTTAAAGGGACCGAGAAAAAATGACCTTTTCTGCACTCCAATGTAAGTCAATGGGGCGATTTTTTGGCTATGTGCTAGAAATGAAATTCAGTGCGGATTGGATGACAGGCACCCTAGGCACCCAGGATCGGCTTTAGTTTCACGTGTATCTCTTAAGCCGGCAGAGAAAACCCACCTGATATGCGCTCCACACAATTGAATAGAGACGCCGTTGATTTTCTATGGGAATTGCAGAAATGACTTCTAAGCCTCAAAATAATGACTTTTTTTCCTAAGGTGGTAGGAATGAAACTCAGTGCGGGCTGGATGGGGTCCCCCCTGGGCACCGCAGACCTAAGCTTGTTTAACTCCTACCTCTTAAAGGGACCGAGAAAAAATGACCTTTTCTGCACTCCAATGTAAGTCAATGGGGCGATTTTTTGGCTATGTGCTAGAAATGAAATTCAGTGCGGATTGGATGACAGGCACCCTAGGCACCCAGGATCGGCTTTAGTTTCACGTGTATCTCTTAAGCCGGCAGAGAAAACCCACCTGATATGCGCTCCACACAATTGAATAGAGACGCCGTTGATTTTCTATGGGAATTGCAGAAATGACTTCTAAGCCTCAAAATAATGACTTTTTTTCCTAAGGTGGTAGGAATGAAACTCAGTGCGGGCTGGATGGGGTCCCCCCTGGGCACCGCAGACCTAAGCTTGTTTAACTCCTACCTCTTAAAGGGACCGAGAAAAAATGACCTTTTCTGCACTCCAATGTAAGTCAATGGGGCGATTTTTTGGCTATGTGCTAGAAATGAAATTCAGTGCGGATTGGATGACAGGCACCCTAGGCACCCAGGATCGGCTTTAGTTTCACGTGTATCTCTTAAGCCGGCAGAGAAAACCCACCTGATATGCGCTCCACACAATTGAATAGAGACGCCGTTGATTTTCTATGGGAATTGCAGAAATGACTTCTAAGCCTCAAAATAATGACTTTTTTTCCTAAGGTGGTAGGAATGAAACTCAGTGCGGGCTGGATGGGGTCCCCCCTGGGCACCGCAGACCTAAGCTTGTTTAACTCCTACCTCTTAAAGGGACCGAGAAAAAATGACCTTTTCTGCACTCCAATGTAAGTCAATGGGGCGATTTTTTGGCTATGTGCTAGAAATGAAATTCAGTGCGGATTGGATGACAGGCACCCTAGGCACCCAGGATCGGCTTTAGTTTCACGTGTATCTCTTAAGCCGGCAGAGAAAACCCACCTGATATGCGCTCCACACAATTGAATAGAGACGCCGTTGATTTTCTATGGGAATTGCAGAAATGACTTCTAAGCCTCAAAATAATGACTTTTTTTCCTAAGGTGGTAGGAATGAAACTCAGTGCGGGCTGGATGGGGTCCCCCCTGGGCACCGCAGACCTAAGCTTGTTTAACTCCTACCTCTTAAAGGGACCGAGAAAAAATGACCTTTTCTGCACTCCAATGTAAGTCAATGGGGCGATTTTTTGGCTATGTGCTAGAAATGAAATTCAGTGCGGATTGGATGACAGGCACCCTAGGCACCCAGGATCGGCTTTAGTTTCACGTGTATCTCTTAAGCCGGCAGAGAAAACCCACCTGATATGCGCTCCACACAATTGAATAGAGACGCCGTTGATTTTCTATGGGAATTGCAGAAATGACTTCTAAGCCTCAAAATAATGACTTTTTTTCCTAAGGTGGTAGGAATGAAACTCAGTGCGGGCTGGATGGGGTCCCCCCTGGGCACCGCAGACCTAAGCTTGTTTAACTCCTACCTCTTAAAGGGACCGAGAAAAAATGACCTTTTCTGCACTCCAATGTAAGTCAATGGGGCGATTTTTTGGCTATGTGCTAGAAATGAAATTCAGTGCGGATTGGATGACAGGCACCCTAGGCACCCAGGATCGGCTTTAGTTTCACGTGTATCTCTTAAGCCGGCAGAGAAAACCCACCTGATATGCGCTCCACACAATTGAATAGAGACGCCGTTGATTTTCTATGGGAATTGCAGAAATGACTTCTAAGCCTCAAAATAATGACTTTTTTTCCTAAGGTGGTAGGAATGAAACTCAGTGCGGGCTGGATGGGGTCCCCCCTGGGCACCGCAGACCTAAGCTTGTTTAACTCCTACCTCTTAAAGGGACCGAGAAAAAATGACCTTTTCTGCACTCCAATGTAAGTCAATGGGGCGATTTTTTGGCTATGTGCTAGAAATGAAATTCAGTGCGGATTGGATGACAGGCACCCTAGGCACCCAGGATCGGCTTTAGTTTCACGTGTATCTCTTAAGCCGGCAGAGAAAACCCACCTGATATGCGCTCCACACAATTGAATAGAGACGCCGTTGATTTTCTATGGGAATTGCAGAAATGACTTCTAAGCCTCAAAATAATGACTTTTTTTCCTAAGGTGGTAGGAATGAAACTCAGTGCGGGCTGGATGGGGTCCCCCCTGGGCACCGCAGACCTAAGCTTGTTTAACTCCTACCTCTTAAAGGGACCGAGAAAAAATGACCTTTTCTGCACTCCAATGTAAGTCAATGGGGCGATTTTTTGGCTATGTGCTAGAAATGAAATTCAGTGCGGATTGGATGACAGGCACCCTAGGCACCCAGGATCGGCTTTAGTTTCACGTGTATCTCTTAAGCCGGCAGAGAAAACCCACCTGATATGCGCTCCACACAATTGAATAGAGACGCCGTTGATTTTCTATGGGAATTGCAGAAATGACTTCTAAGCCTCAAAATAATGACTTTTTTTCCTAAGGTGGTAGGAATGAAACTCAGTGCGGGCTGGATGGGGTCCCCCCTGGGCACCGCAGACCTAAGCTTGTTTAACTCCTACCTCTTAAAGGGACCGAGAAAAAATGACCTTTTCTGCACTCCAATGTAAGTCAATGGGGCGATTTTTTGGCTATGTGCTAGAAATGAAATTCAGTGCGGATTGGATGACAGGCACCCTAGGCACCCAGGATCGGCTTTAGTTTCACGTGTATCTCTTAAGCCGGCAGAGAAAACCCACCTGATATGCGCTCCACACAATTGAATAGAGACGCCGTTGATTTTCTATGGGAATTGCAGAAATGACTTCTAAGCCTCAAAATAATGACTTTTTTTCCTAAGGTGGTAGGAATGAAACTCAGTGCGGGCTGGATGGGGTCCCCCCTGGGCACCGCAGACCTAAGCTTGTTTAACTCCTACCTCTTAAAGGGACCGAGAAAAAATGACCTTTTCTGCACTCCAATGTAAGTCAATGGGGCGATTTTTTGGCTATGTGCTAGAAATGAAATTCAGTGCGGATTGGATGACAGGCACCCTAGGCACCCAGGATCGGCTTTAGTTTCACGTGTATCTCTTAAGCCGGCAGAGAAAACCCACCTGATATGCGCTCCACACAATTGAATAGAGACGCCGTTGATTTTCTATGGGAATTGCAGAAATGACTTCTAAGCCTCAAAATAATGACTTTTTTTCCTAAGGTGGTAGGAATGAAACTCAGTGCGGGCTGGATGGGGTCCCCCCTGGGCACCGCAGACCTAAGCTTGTTTAACTCCTACCTCTTAAAGGGACCGAGAAAAAATGACCTTTTCTGCACTCCAATGTAAGTCAATGGGGCGATTTTTTGGCTATGTGCTAGAAATGAAATTCAGTGCGGATTGGATGACAGGCACCCTAGGCACCCAGGATCGGCTTTAGTTTCACGTGTATCTCTTAAGCCGGCAGAGAAAACCCACCTGATATGCGCTCCACACAATTGAATAGAGACGCCGTTGATTTTCTATGGGAATTGCAGAAATGACTTCTAAGCCTCAAAATAATGACTTTTTTTCCTAAGGTGGTAGGAATGAAACTCAGTGCGGGCTGGATGGGGTCCCCCCTGGGCACCGCAGACCTAAGCTTGTTTAACTCCTACCTCTTAAAGGGACCGAGAAAAAATGACCTTTTCTGCACTCCAATGTAAGTCAATGGGGCGATTTTTTGGCTATGTGCTAGAAATGAAATTCAGTGCGGATTGGATGACAGGCACCCTAGGCACCCAGGATCGGCTTTAGTTTCACGTGTATCTCTTAAGCCGGCAGAGAAAACCCACCTGATATGCGCTCCACACAATTGAATAGAGACGCCGTTGATTTTCTATGGGAATTGCAGAAATGACTTCTAAGCCTCAAAATAATGACTTTTTTTCCTAAGGTGGTAGGAATGAAACTCAGTGCGGGCTGGATGGGGTCCCCCCTGGGCACCGCAGACCTAAGCTTGTTTAACTCCTACCTCTTAAAGGGACCGAGAAAAAATGACCTTTTCTGCACTCCAATGTAAGTCAATGGGGCGATTTTTTGGCTATGTGCTAGAAATGAAATTCAGTGCGGATTGGATGACAGGCACCCTAGGCACCCAGGATCGGCTTTAGTTTCACGTGTATCTCTTAAGCCGGCAGAGAAAACCCACCTGATATGCGCTCCACACAATTGAATAGAGACGCCGTTGATTTTCTATGGGAATTGCAGAAATGACTTCTAAGCCTCAAAATAATGACTTTTTTTCCTAAGGTGGTAGGAATGAAACTCAGTGCGGGCTGGATGGGGTCCCCCCTGGGCACCGCAGACCTAAGCTTGTTTAACTCCTACCTCTTAAAGGGACCGAGAAAAAATGACCTTTTCTGCACTCCAATGTAAGTCAATGGGGCGATTTTTTGGCTATGTGCTAGAAATGAAATTCAGTGCGGATTGGATGACAGGCACCCTAGGCACCCAGGATCGGCTTTAGTTTCACGTGTATCTCTTAAGCCGGCAGAGAAAACCCACCTGATATGCGCTCCACACAATTGAATAGAGACGCCGTTGATTTTCTATGGGAATTGCAGAAATGACTTCTAAGCCTCAAAATAATGACTTTTTTTCCTAAGGTGGTAGGAATGAAACTCAGTGCGGGCTGGATGGGGTCCCCCCTGGGCACCGCAGACCTAAGCTTGTTTAACTCCTACCTCTTAAAGGGACCGAGAAAAAATGACCTTTTCTGCACTCCAATGTAAGTCAATGGGGCGATTTTTTGGCTATGTGCTAGAAATGAAATTCAGTGCGGATTGGATGACAGGCACCCTAGGCACCCAGGATCGGCTTTAGTTTCACGTGTATCTCTTAAGCCGGCAGAGAAAACCCACCTGATATGCGCTCCACACAATTGAATAGAGACGCCGTTGATTTTCTATGGGAATTGCAGAAATGACTTCTAAGCCTCAAAATAATGACTTTTTTTCCTAAGGTGGTAGGAATGAAACTCAGTGCGGGCTGGATGGGGTCCCCCCTGGGCACCGCAGACCTAAGCTTGTTTAACTCCTACCTCTTAAAGGGACCGAGAAAAAATGACCTTTTCTGCACTCCAATGTAAGTCAATGGGGCGATTTTTTGGCTATGTGCTAGAAATGAAATTCAGTGCGGATTGGATGACAGGCACCCTAGGCACCCAGGATCGGCTTTAGTTTCACGTGTATCTCTTAAGCCGGCAGAGAAAACCCACCTGATATGCGCTCCACACAATTGAATAGAGACGCCGTTGATTTTCTATGGGAATTGCAGAAATGACTTCTAAGCCTCAAAATAATGACTTTTTTTCCTAAGGTGGTAGGAATGAAACTCAGTGCGGGCTGGATGGGGTCCCCCCTGGGCACCGCAGACCTAAGCTTGTTTAACTCCTACCTCTTAAAGGGACCGAGAAAAAATGACCTTTTCTGCACTCCAATGTAAGTCAATGGGGCGATTTTTTGGCTATGTGCTAGAAATGAAATTCAGTGCGGATTGGATGACAGGCACCCTAGGCACCCAGGATCGGCTTTAGTTTCACGTGTATCTCTTAAGCCGGCAGAGAAAACCCACCTGATATGCGCTCCACACAATTGAATAGAGACGCCGTTGATTTTCTATGGGAATTGCAGAAATGACTTCTAAGCCTCAAAATAATGACTTTTTTTCCTAAGGTGGTAGGAATGAAACTCAGTGCGGGCTGGATGGGGTCCCCCCTGGGCACCGCAGACCTAAGCTTGTTTAACTCCTACCTCTTAAAGGGACCGAGAAAAAATGACCTTTTCTGCACTCCAATGTAAGTCAATGGGGCGATTTTTTGGCTATGTGCTAGAAATGAAATTCAGTGCGGATTGGATGACAGGCACCCTAGGCACCCAGGATCGGCTTTAGTTTCACGTGTATCTCTTAAGCCGGCAGAGAAAACCCACCTGATATGCGCTCCACACAATTGAATAGAGACGCCGTTGATTTTCTATGGGAATTGCAGAAATGACTTCTAAGCCTCAAAATAATGACTTTTTTTCCTAAGGTGGTAGGAATGAAACTCAGTGCGGGCTGGATGGGGTCCCCCCTGGGCACCGCAGACCTAAGCTTGTTTAACTCCTACCTCTTAAAGGGACCGAGAAAAAATGACCTTTTCTGCACTCCAATGTAAGTCAATGGGGCGATTTTTTGGCTATGTGCTAGAAATGAAATTCAGTGCGGATTGGATGACAGGCACCCTAGGCACCCAGGATCGGCTTTAGTTTCACGTGTATCTCTTAAGCCGGCAGAGAAAACCCACCTGATATGCGCTCCACACAATTGAATAGAGACGCCGTTGATTTTCTATGGGAATTGCAGAAATGACTTCTAAGCCTCAAAATAATGACTTTTTTTCCTAAGGTGGTAGGAATGAAACTCAGTGCGGGCTGGATGGGGTCCCCCCTGGGCACCGCAGACCTAAGCTTGTTTAACTCCTACCTCTTAAAGGGACCGAGAAAAAATGACCTTTTCTGCACTCCAATGTAAGTCAATGGGGCGATTTTTTGGCTATGTGCTAGAAATGAAATTCAGTGCGGATTGGATGACAGGCACCCTAGGCACCCAGGATCGGCTTTAGTTTCACGTGTATCTCTTAAGCCGGCAGAGAAAACCCACCTGATATGCGCTCCACACAATTGAATAGAGACGCCGTTGATTTTCTATGGGAATTGCAGAAATGACTTCTAAGCCTCAAAATAATGACTTTTTTTCCTAAGGTGGTAGGAATGAAACTCAGTGCGGGCTGGATGGGGTCCCCCCTGGGCACCGCAGACCTAAGCTTGTTTAACTCCTACCTCTTAAAGGGACCGAGAAAAAATGACCTTTTCTGCACTCCAATGTAAGTCAATGGGGCGATTTTTTGGCTATGTGCTAGAAATGAAATTCAGTGCGGATTGGATGACAGGCACCCTAGGCACCCAGGATCGGCTTTAGTTTCACGTGTATCTCTTAAGCCGGCAGAGAAAACCCACCTGATATGCGCTCCACACAATTGAATAGAGACGCCGTTGATTTTCTATGGGAATTGCAGAAATGACTTCTAAGCCTCAAAATAATGACTTTTTTTCCTAAGGTGGTAGGAATGAAACTCAGTGCGGGCTGGATGGGGTCCCCCCTGGGCACCGCAGACCTAAGCTTGTTTAACTCCTACCTCTTAAAGGGACCGAGAAAAAATGACCTTTTCTGCACTCCAATGTAAGTCAATGGGGCGATTTTTTGGCTATGTGCTAGAAATGAAATTCAGTGCGGATTGGATGACAGGCACCCTAGGCACCCAGGATCGGCTTTAGTTTCACGTGTATCTCTTAAGCCGGCAGAGAAAACCCACCTGATATGCGCTCCACACAATTGAATAGAGACGCCGTTGATTTTCTATGGGAATTGCAGAAATGACTTCTAAGCCTCAAAATAATGACTTTTTTTCCTAAGGTGGTAGGAATGAAACTCAGTGCGGGCTGGATGGGGTCCCCCCTGGGCACCGCAGACCTAAGCTTGTTTAACTCCTACCTCTTAAAGGGACCGAGAAAAAATGACCTTTTCTGCACTCCAATGTAAGTCAATGGGGCGATTTTTTGGCTATGTGCTAGAAATGAAATTCAGTGCGGATTGGATGACAGGCACCCTAGGCACCCAGGATCGGCTTTAGTTTCACGTGTATCTCTTAAGCCGGCAGAGAAAACCCACCTGATATGCGCTCCACACAATTGAATAGAGACGCCGTTGATTTTCTATGGGAATTGCAGAAATGACTTCTAAGCCTCAAAATAATGACTTTTTTTCCTAAGGTGGTAGGAATGAAACTCAGTGCGGGCTGGATGGGGTCCCCCCTGGGCACCGCAGACCTAAGCTTGTTTAACTCCTACCTCTTAAAGGGACCGAGAAAAAATGACCTTTTCTGCACTCCAATGTAAGTCAATGGGGCGATTTTTTGGCTATGTGCTAGAAATGAAATTCAGTGCGGATTGGATGACAGGCACCCTAGGCACCCAGGATCGGCTTTAGTTTCACGTGTATCTCTTAAGCCGGCAGAGAAAACCCACCTGATATGCGCTCCACACAATTGAATAGAGACGCCGTTGATTTTCTATGGGAATTGCAGAAATGACTTCTAAGCCTCAAAATAATGACTTTTTTTCCTAAGGTGGTAGGAATGAAACTCAGTGCGGGCTGGATGGGGTCCCCCCTGGGCACCGCAGACCTAAGCTTGTTTAACTCCTACCTCTTAAAGGGACCGAGAAAAAATGACCTTTTCTGCACTCCAATGTAAGTCAATGGGGCGATTTTTTGGCTATGTGCTAGAAATGAAATTCAGTGCGGATTGGATGACAGGCACCCTAGGCACCCAGGATCGGCTTTAGTTTCACGTGTATCTCTTAAGCCGGCAGAGAAAACCCACCTGATATGCGCTCCACACAATTGAATAGAGACGCCGTTGATTTTCTATGGGAATTGCAGAAATGACTTCTAAGCCTCAAAATAATGACTTTTTTTCCTAAGGTGGTAGGAATGAAACTCAGTGCGGGCTGGATGGGGTCCCCCCTGGGCACCGCAGACCTAAGCTTGTTTAACTCCTACCTCTTAAAGGGACCGAGAAAAAATGACCTTTTCTGCACTCCAATGTAAGTCAATGGGGCGATTTTTTGGCTATGTGCTAGAAATGAAATTCAGTGCGGATTGGATGACAGGCACCCTAGGCACCCAGGATCGGCTTTAGTTTCACGTGTATCTCTTAAGCCGGCAGAGAAAACCCACCTGATATGCGCTCCACACAATTGAATAGAGACGCCGTTGATTTTCTATGGGAATTGCAGAAATGACTTCTAAGCCTCAAAATAATGACTTTTTTTCCTAAGGTGGTAGGAATGAAACTCAGTGCGGGCTGGATGGGGTCCCCCCTGGGCACCGCAGACCTAAGCTTGTTTAACTCCTACCTCTTAAAGGGACCGAGAAAAAATGACCTTTTCTGCACTCCAATGTAAGTCAATGGGGCGATTTTTTGGCTATGTGCTAGAAATGAAATTCAGTGCGGATTGGATGACAGGCACCCTAGGCACCCAGGATCGGCTTTAGTTTCACGTGTATCTCTTAAGCCGGCAGAGAAAACCCACCTGATATGCGCTCCACACAATTGAATAGAGACGCCGTTGATTTTCTATGGGAATTGCAGAAATGACTTCTAAGCCTCAAAATAATGACTTTTTTTCCTAAGGTGGTAGGAATGAAACTCAGTGCGGGCTGGATGGGGTCCCCCCTGGGCACCGCAGACCTAAGCTTGTTTAACTCCTACCTCTTAAAGGGACCGAGAAAAAATGACCTTTTCTGCACTCCAATGTAAGTCAATGGGGCGATTTTTTGGCTATGTGCTAGAAATGAAATTCAGTGCGGATTGGATGACAGGCACCCTAGGCACCCAGGATCGGCTTTAGTTTCACGTGTATCTCTTAAGCCGGCAGAGAAAACCCACCTGATATGCGCTCCACACAATTGAATAGAGACGCCGTTGATTTTCTATGGGAATTGCAGAAATGACTTCTAAGCCTCAAAATAATGACTTTTTTTCCTAAGGTGGTAGGAATGAAACTCAGTGCGGGCTGGATGGGGTCCCCCCTGGGCACCGCAGACCTAAGCTTGTTTAACTCCTACCTCTTAAAGGGACCGAGAAAAAATGACCTTTTCTGCACTCCAATGTAAGTCAATGGGGCGATTTTTTGGCTATGTGCTAGAAATGAAATTCAGTGCGGATTGGATGACAGGCACCCTAGGCACCCAGGATCGGCTTTAGTTTCACGTGTATCTCTTAAGCCGGCAGAGAAAACCCACCTGATATGCGCTCCACACAATTGAATAGAGACGCCGTTGATTTTCTATGGGAATTGCAGAAATGACTTCTAAGCCTCAAAATAATGACTTTTTTTCCTAAGGTGGTAGGAATGAAACTCAGTGCGGGCTGGATGGGGTCCCCCCTGGGCACCGCAGACCTAAGCTTGTTTAACTCCTACCTCTTAAAGGGACCGAGAAAAAATGACCTTTTCTGCACTCCAATGTAAGTCAATGGGGCGATTTTTTGGCTATGTGCTAGAAATGAAATTCAGTGCGGATTGGATGACAGGCACCCTAGGCACCCAGGATCGGCTTTAGTTTCACGTGTATCTCTTAAGCCGGCAGAGAAAACCCACCTGATATGCGCTCCACACAATTGAATAGAGACGCCGTTGATTTTCTATGGGAATTGCAGAAATGACTTCTAAGCCTCAAAATAATGACTTTTTTTCCTAAGGTGGTAGGAATGAAACTCAGTGCGGGCTGGATGGGGTCCCCCCTGGGCACCGCAGACCTAAGCTTGTTTAACTCCTACCTCTTAAAGGGACCGAGAAAAAATGACCTTTTCTGCACTCCAATGTAAGTCAATGGGGCGATTTTTTGGCTATGTGCTAGAAATGAAATTCAGTGCGGATTGGATGACAGGCACCCTAGGCACCCAGGATCGGCTTTAGTTTCACGTGTATCTCTTAAGCCGGCAGAGAAAACCCACCTGATATGCGCTCCACACAATTGAATAGAGACGCCGTTGATTTTCTATGGGAATTGCAGAAATGACTTCTAAGCCTCAAAATAATGACTTTTTTTCCTAAGGTGGTAGGAATGAAACTCAGTGCGGGCTGGATGGGGTCCCCCCTGGGCACCGCAGACCTAAGCTTGTTTAACTCCTACCTCTTAAAGGGACCGAGAAAAAATGACCTTTTCTGCACTCCAATGTAAGTCAATGGGGCGATTTTTTGGCTATGTGCTAGAAATGAAATTCAGTGCGGATTGGATGACAGGCACCCTAGGCACCCAGGATCGGCTTTAGTTTCACGTGTATCTCTTAAGCCGGCAGAGAAAACCCACCTGATATGCGCTCCACACAATTGAATAGAGACGCCGTTGATTTTCTATGGGAATTGCAGAAATGACTTCTAAGCCTCAAAATAATGACTTTTTTTCCTAAGGTGGTAGGAATGAAACTCAGTGCGGGCTGGATGGGGTCCCCCCTGGGCACCGCAGACCTAAGCTTGTTTAACTCCTACCTCTTAAAGGGACCGAGAAAAAATGACCTTTTCTGCACTCCAATGTAAGTCAATGGGGCGATTTTTTGGCTATGTGCTAGAAATGAAATTCAGTGCGGATTGGATGACAGGCACCCTAGGCACCCAGGATCGGCTTTAGTTTCACGTGTATCTCTTAAGCCGGCAGAGAAAACCCACCTGATATGCGCTCCACACAATTGAATAGAGACGCCGTTGATTTTCTATGGGAATTGCAGAAATGACTTCTAAGCCTCAAAATAATGACTTTTTTTCCTAAGGTGGTAGGAATGAAACTCAGTGCGGGCTGGATGGGGTCCCCCCTGGGCACCGCAGACCTAAGCTTGTTTAACTCCTACCTCTTAAAGGGACCGAGAAAAAATGACCTTTTCTGCACTCCAATGTAAGTCAATGGGGCGATTTTTTGGCTATGTGCTAGAAATGAAATTCAGTGCGGATTGGATGACAGGCACCCTAGGCACCCAGGATCGGCTTTAGTTTCACGTGTATCTCTTAAGCCGGCAGAGAAAACCCACCTGATATGCGCTCCACACAATTGAATAGAGACGCCGTTGATTTTCTATGGGAATTGCAGAAATGACTTCTAAGCCTCAAAATAATGACTTTTTTTCCTAAGGTGGTAGGAATGAAACTCAGTGCGGGCTGGATGGGGTCCCCCCTGGGCACCGCAGACCTAAGCTTGTTTAACTCCTACCTCTTAAAGGGACCGAGAAAAAATGACCTTTTCTGCACTCCAATGTAAGTCAATGGGGCGATTTTTTGGCTATGTGCTAGAAATGAAATTCAGTGCGGATTGGATGACAGGCACCCTAGGCACCCAGGATCGGCTTTAGTTTCACGTGTATCTCTTAAGCCGGCAGAGAAAACCCACCTGATATGCGCTCCACACAATTGAATAGAGACGCCGTTGATTTTCTATGGGAATTGCAGAAATGACTTCTAAGCCTCAAAATAATGACTTTTTTTCCTAAGGTGGTAGGAATGAAACTCAGTGCGGGCTGGATGGGGTCCCCCCTGGGCACCGCAGACCTAAGCTTGTTTAACTCCTACCTCTTAAAGGGACCGAGAAAAAATGACCTTTTCTGCACTCCAATGTAAGTCAATGGGGCGATTTTTTGGCTATGTGCTAGAAATGAAATTCAGTGCGGATTGGATGACAGGCACCCTAGGCACCCAGGATCGGCTTTAGTTTCACGTGTATCTCTTAAGCCGGCAGAGAAAACCCACCTGATATGCGCTCCACACAATTGAATAGAGACGCCGTTGATTTTCTATGGGAATTGCAGAAATGACTTCTAAGCCTCAAAATAATGACTTTTTTTCCTAAGGTGGTAGGAATGAAACTCAGTGCGGGCTGGATGGGGTCCCCCCTGGGCACCGCAGACCTAAGCTTGTTTAACTCCTACCTCTTAAAGGGACCGAGAAAAAATGACCTTTTCTGCACTCCAATGTAAGTCAATGGGGCGATTTTTTGGCTATGTGCTAGAAATGAAATTCAGTGCGGATTGGATGACAGGCACCCTAGGCACCCAGGATCGGCTTTAGTTTCACGTGTATCTCTTAAGCCGGCAGAGAAAACCCACCTGATATGCGCTCCACACAATTGAATAGAGACGCCGTTGATTTTCTATGGGAATTGCAGAAATGACTTCTAAGCCTCAAAATAATGACTTTTTTTCCTAAGGTGGTAGGAATGAAACTCAGTGCGGGCTGGATGGGGTCCCCCCTGGGCACCGCAGACCTAAGCTTGTTTAACTCCTACCTCTTAAAGGGACCGAGAAAAAATGACCTTTTCTGCACTCCAATGTAAGTCAATGGGGCGATTTTTTGGCTATGTGCTAGAAATGAAATTCAGTGCGGATTGGATGACAGGCACCCTAGGCACCCAGGATCGGCTTTAGTTTCACGTGTATCTCTTAAGCCGGCAGAGAAAACCCACCTGATATGCGCTCCACACAATTGAATAGAGACGCCGTTGATTTTCTATGGGAATTGCAGAAATGACTTCTAAGCCTCAAAATAATGACTTTTTTTCCTAAGGTGGTAGGAATGAAACTCAGTGCGGGCTGGATGGGGTCCCCCCTGGGCACCGCAGACCTAAGCTTGTTTAACTCCTACCTCTTAAAGGGACCGAGAAAAAATGACCTTTTCTGCACTCCAATGTAAGTCAATGGGGCGATTTTTTGGCTATGTGCTAGAAATGAAATTCAGTGCGGATTGGATGACAGGCACCCTAGGCACCCAGGATCGGCTTTAGTTTCACGTGTATCTCTTAAGCCGGCAGAGAAAACCCACCTGATATGCGCTCCACACAATTGAATAGAGACGCCGTTGATTTTCTATGGGAATTGCAGAAATGACTTCTAAGCCTCAAAATAATGACTTTTTTTCCTAAGGTGGTAGGAATGAAACTCAGTGCGGGCTGGATGGGGTCCCCCCTGGGCACCGCAGACCTAAGCTTGTTTAACTCCTACCTCTTAAAGGGACCGAGAAAAAATGACCTTTTCTGCACTCCAATGTAAGTCAATGGGGCGATTTTTTGGCTATGTGCTAGAAATGAAATTCAGTGCGGATTGGATGACAGGCACCCTAGGCACCCAGGATCGGCTTTAGTTTCACGTGTATCTCTTAAGCCGGCAGAGAAAACCCACCTGATATGCGCTCCACACAATTGAATAGAGACGCCGTTGATTTTCTATGGGAATTGCAGAAATGACTTCTAAGCCTCAAAATAATGACTTTTTTTCCTAAGGTGGTAGGAATGAAACTCAGTGCGGGCTGGATGGGGTCCCCCCTGGGCACCGCAGACCTAAGCTTGTTTAACTCCTACCTCTTAAAGGGACCGAGAAAAAATGACCTTTTCTGCACTCCAATGTAAGTCAATGGGGCGATTTTTTGGCTATGTGCTAGAAATGAAATTCAGTGCGGATTGGATGACAGGCACCCTAGGCACCCAGGATCGGCTTTAGTTTCACGTGTATCTCTTAAGCCGGCAGAGAAAACCCACCTGATATGCGCTCCACACAATTGAATAGAGACGCCGTTGATTTTCTATGGGAATTGCAGAAATGACTTCTAAGCCTCAAAATAATGACTTTTTTTCCTAAGGTGGTAGGAATGAAACTCAGTGCGGGCTGGATGGGGTCCCCCCTGGGCACCGCAGACCTAAGCTTGTTTAACTCCTACCTCTTAAAGGGACCGAGAAAAAATGACCTTTTCTGCACTCCAATGTAAGTCAATGGGGCGATTTTTTGGCTATGTGCTAGAAATGAAATTCAGTGCGGATTGGATGACAGGCACCCTAGGCACCCAGGATCGGCTTTAGTTTCACGTGTATCTCTTAAGCCGGCAGAGAAAACCCACCTGATATGCGCTCCACACAATTGAATAGAGACGCCGTTGATTTTCTATGGGAATTGCAGAAATGACTTCTAAGCCTCAAAATAATGACTTTTTTTCCTAAGGTGGTAGGAATGAAACTCAGTGCGGGCTGGATGGGGTCCCCCCTGGGCACCGCAGACCTAAGCTTGTTTAACTCCTACCTCTTAAAGGGACCGAGAAAAAATGACCTTTTCTGCACTCCAATGTAAGTCAATGGGGCGATTTTTTGGCTATGTGCTAGAAATGAAATTCAGTGCGGATTGGATGACAGGCACCCTAGGCACCCAGGATCGGCTTTAGTTTCACGTGTATCTCTTAAGCCGGCAGAGAAAACCCACCTGATATGCGCTCCACACAATTGAATAGAGACGCCGTTGATTTTCTATGGGAATTGCAGAAATGACTTCTAAGCCTCAAAATAATGACTTTTTTTCCTAAGGTGGTAGGAATGAAACTCAGTGCGGGCTGGATGGGGTCCCCCCTGGGCACCGCAGACCTAAGCTTGTTTAACTCCTACCTCTTAAAGGGACCGAGAAAAAATGACCTTTTCTGCACTCCAATGTAAGTCAATGGGGCGATTTTTTGGCTATGTGCTAGAAATGAAATTCAGTGCGGATTGGATGACAGGCACCCTAGGCACCCAGGATCGGCTTTAGTTTCACGTGTATCTCTTAAGCCGGCAGAGAAAACCCACCTGATATGCGCTCCACACAATTGAATAGAGACGCCGTTGATTTTCTATGGGAATTGCAGAAATGACTTCTAAGCCTCAAAATAATGACTTTTTTTCCTAAGGTGGTAGGAATGAAACTCAGTGCGGGCTGGATGGGGTCCCCCCTGGGCACCGCAGACCTAAGCTTGTTTAACTCCTACCTCTTAAAGGGACCGAGAAAAAATGACCTTTTCTGCACTCCAATGTAAGTCAATGGGGCGATTTTTTGGCTATGTGCTAGAAATGAAATTCAGTGCGGATTGGATGACAGGCACCCTAGGCACCCAGGATCGGCTTTAGTTTCACGTGTATCTCTTAAGCCGGCAGAGAAAACCCACCTGATATGCGCTCCACACAATTGAATAGAGACGCCGTTGATTTTCTATGGGAATTGCAGAAATGACTTCTAAGCCTCAAAATAATGACTTTTTTTCCTAAGGTGGTAGGAATGAAACTCAGTGCGGGCTGGATGGGGTCCCCCCTGGGCACCGCAGACCTAAGCTTGTTTAACTCCTACCTCTTAAAGGGACCGAGAAAAAATGACCTTTTCTGCACTCCAATGTAAGTCAATGGGGCGATTTTTTGGCTATGTGCTAGAAATGAAATTCAGTGCGGATTGGATGACAGGCACCCTAGGCACCCAGGATCGGCTTTAGTTTCACGTGTATCTCTTAAGCCGGCAGAGAAAACCCACCTGATATGCGCTCCACACAATTGAATAGAGACGCCGTTGATTTTCTATGGGAATTGCAGAAATGACTTCTAAGCCTCAAAATAATGACTTTTTTTCCTAAGGTGGTAGGAATGAAACTCAGTGCGGGCTGGATGGGGTCCCCCCTGGGCACCGCAGACCTAAGCTTGTTTAACTCCTACCTCTTAAAGGGACCGAGAAAAAATGACCTTTTCTGCACTCCAATGTAAGTCAATGGGGCGATTTTTTGGCTATGTGCTAGAAATGAAATTCAGTGCGGATTGGATGACAGGCACCCTAGGCACCCAGGATCGGCTTTAGTTTCACGTGTATCTCTTAAGCCGGCAGAGAAAACCCACCTGATATGCGCTCCACACAATTGAATAGAGACGCCGTTGATTTTCTATGGGAATTGCAGAAATGACTTCTAAGCCTCAAAATAATGACTTTTTTTCCTAAGGTGGTAGGAATGAAACTCAGTGCGGGCTGGATGGGGTCCCCCCTGGGCACCGCAGACCTAAGCTTGTTTAACTCCTACCTCTTAAAGGGACCGAGAAAAAATGACCTTTTCTGCACTCCAATGTAAGTCAATGGGGCGATTTTTTGGCTATGTGCTAGAAATGAAATTCAGTGCGGATTGGATGACAGGCACCCTAGGCACCCAGGATCGGCTTTAGTTTCACGTGTATCTCTTAAGCCGGCAGAGAAAACCCACCTGATATGCGCTCCACACAATTGAATAGAGACGCCGTTGATTTTCTATGGGAATTGCAGAAATGACTTCTAAGCCTCAAAATAATGACTTTTTTTCCTAAGGTGGTAGGAATGAAACTCAGTGCGGGCTGGATGGGGTCCCCCCTGGGCACCGCAGACCTAAGCTTGTTTAACTCCTACCTCTTAAAGGGACCGAGAAAAAATGACCTTTTCTGCACTCCAATGTAAGTCAATGGGGCGATTTTTTGGCTATGTGCTAGAAATGAAATTCAGTGCGGATTGGATGACAGGCACCCTAGGCACCCAGGATCGGCTTTAGTTTCACGTGTATCTCTTAAGCCGGCAGAGAAAACCCACCTGATATGCGCTCCACACAATTGAATAGAGACGCCGTTGATTTTCTATGGGAATTGCAGAAATGACTTCTAAGCCTCAAAATAATGACTTTTTTTCCTAAGGTGGTAGGAATGAAACTCAGTGCGGGCTGGATGGGGTCCCCCCTGGGCACCGCAGACCTAAGCTTGTTTAACTCCTACCTCTTAAAGGGACCGAGAAAAAATGACCTTTTCTGCACTCCAATGTAAGTCAATGGGGCGATTTTTTGGCTATGTGCTAGAAATGAAATTCAGTGCGGATTGGATGACAGGCACCCTAGGCACCCAGGATCGGCTTTAGTTTCACGTGTATCTCTTAAGCCGGCAGAGAAAACCCACCTGATATGCGCTCCACACAATTGAATAGAGACGCCGTTGATTTTCTATGGGAATTGCAGAAATGACTTCTAAGCCTCAAAATAATGACTTTTTTTCCTAAGGTGGTAGGAATGAAACTCAGTGCGGGCTGGATGGGGTCCCCCCTGGGCACCGCAGACCTAAGCTTGTTTAACTCCTACCTCTTAAAGGGACCGAGAAAAAATGACCTTTTCTGCACTCCAATGTAAGTCAATGGGGCGATTTTTTGGCTATGTGCTAGAAATGAAATTCAGTGCGGATTGGATGACAGGCACCCTAGGCACCCAGGATCGGCTTTAGTTTCACGTGTATCTCTTAAGCCGGCAGAGAAAACCCACCTGATATGCGCTCCACACAATTGAATAGAGACGCCGTTGATTTTCTATGGGAATTGCAGAAATGACTTCTAAGCCTCAAAATAATGACTTTTTTTCCTAAGGTGGTAGGAATGAAACTCAGTGCGGGCTGGATGGGGTCCCCCCTGGGCACCGCAGACCTAAGCTTGTTTAACTCCTACCTCTTAAAGGGACCGAGAAAAAATGACCTTTTCTGCACTCCAATGTAAGTCAATGGGGCGATTTTTTGGCTATGTGCTAGAAATGAAATTCAGTGCGGATTGGATGACAGGCACCCTAGGCACCCAGGATCGGCTTTAGTTTCACGTGTATCTCTTAAGCCGGCAGAGAAAACCCACCTGATATGCGCTCCACACAATTGAATAGAGACGCCGTTGATTTTCTATGGGAATTGCAGAAATGACTTCTAAGCCTCAAAATAATGACTTTTTTTCCTAAGGTGGTAGGAATGAAACTCAGTGCGGGCTGGATGGGGTCCCCCCTGGGCACCGCAGACCTAAGCTTGTTTAACTCCTACCTCTTAAAGGGACCGAGAAAAAATGACCTTTTCTGCACTCCAATGTAAGTCAATGGGGCGATTTTTTGGCTATGTGCTAGAAATGAAATTCAGTGCGGATTGGATGACAGGCACCCTAGGCACCCAGGATCGGCTTTAGTTTCACGTGTATCTCTTAAGCCGGCAGAGAAAACCCACCTGATATGCGCTCCACACAATTGAATAGAGACGCCGTTGATTTTCTATGGGAATTGCAGAAATGACTTCTAAGCCTCAAAATAATGACTTTTTTTCCTAAGGTGGTAGGAATGAAACTCAGTGCGGGCTGGATGGGGTCCCCCCTGGGCACCGCAGACCTAAGCTTGTTTAACTCCTACCTCTTAAAGGGACCGAGAAAAAATGACCTTTTCTGCACTCCAATGTAAGTCAATGGGGCGATTTTTTGGCTATGTGCTAGAAATGAAATTCAGTGCGGATTGGATGACAGGCACCCTAGGCACCCAGGATCGGCTTTAGTTTCACGTGTATCTCTTAAGCCGGCAGAGAAAACCCACCTGATATGCGCTCCACACAATTGAATAGAGACGCCGTTGATTTTCTATGGGAATTGCAGAAATGACTTCTAAGCCTCAAAATAATGACTTTTTTTCCTAAGGTGGTAGGAATGAAACTCAGTGCGGGCTGGATGGGGTCCCCCCTGGGCACCGCAGACCTAAGCTTGTTTAACTCCTACCTCTTAAAGGGACCGAGAAAAAATGACCTTTTCTGCACTCCAATGTAAGTCAATGGGGCGATTTTTTGGCTATGTGCTAGAAATGAAATTCAGTGCGGATTGGATGACAGGCACCCTAGGCACCCAGGATCGGCTTTAGTTTCACGTGTATCTCTTAAGCCGGCAGAGAAAACCCACCTGATATGCGCTCCACACAATTGAATAGAGACGCCGTTGATTTTCTATGGGAATTGCAGAAATGACTTCTAAGCCTCAAAATAATGACTTTTTTTCCTAAGGTGGTAGGAATGAAACTCAGTGCGGGCTGGATGGGGTCCCCCCTGGGCACCGCAGACCTAAGCTTGTTTAACTCCTACCTCTTAAAGGGACCGAGAAAAAATGACCTTTTCTGCACTCCAATGTAAGTCAATGGGGCGATTTTTTGGCTATGTGCTAGAAATGAAATTCAGTGCGGATTGGATGACAGGCACCCTAGGCACCCAGGATCGGCTTTAGTTTCACGTGTATCTCTTAAGCCGGCAGAGAAAACCCACCTGATATGCGCTCCACACAATTGAATAGAGACGCCGTTGATTTTCTATGGGAATTGCAGAAATGACTTCTAAGCCTCAAAATAATGACTTTTTTTCCTAAGGTGGTAGGAATGAAACTCAGTGCGGGCTGGATGGGGTCCCCCCTGGGCACCGCAGACCTAAGCTTGTTTAACTCCTACCTCTTAAAGGGACCGAGAAAAAATGACCTTTTCTGCACTCCAATGTAAGTCAATGGGGCGATTTTTTGGCTATGTGCTAGAAATGAAATTCAGTGCGGATTGGATGACAGGCACCCTAGGCACCCAGGATCGGCTTTAGTTTCACGTGTATCTCTTAAGCCGGCAGAGAAAACCCACCTGATATGCGCTCCACACAATTGAATAGAGACGCCGTTGATTTTCTATGGGAATTGCAGAAATGACTTCTAAGCCTCAAAATAATGACTTTTTTTCCTAAGGTGGTAGGAATGAAACTCAGTGCGGGCTGGATGGGGTCCCCCCTGGGCACCGCAGACCTAAGCTTGTTTAACTCCTACCTCTTAAAGGGACCGAGAAAAAATGACCTTTTCTGCACTCCAATGTAAGTCAATGGGGCGATTTTTTGGCTATGTGCTAGAAATGAAATTCAGTGCGGATTGGATGACAGGCACCCTAGGCACCCAGGATCGGCTTTAGTTTCACGTGTATCTCTTAAGCCGGCAGAGAAAACCCACCTGATATGCGCTCCACACAATTGAATAGAGACGCCGTTGATTTTCTATGGGAATTGCAGAAATGACTTCTAAGCCTCAAAATAATGACTTTTTTTCCTAAGGTGGTAGGAATGAAACTCAGTGCGGGCTGGATGGGGTCCCCCCTGGGCACCGCAGACCTAAGCTTGTTTAACTCCTACCTCTTAAAGGGACCGAGAAAAAATGACCTTTTCTGCACTCCAATGTAAGTCAATGGGGCGATTTTTTGGCTATGTGCTAGAAATGAAATTCAGTGCGGATTGGATGACAGGCACCCTAGGCACCCAGGATCGGCTTTAGTTTCACGTGTATCTCTTAAGCCGGCAGAGAAAACCCACCTGATATGCGCTCCACACAATTGAATAGAGACGCCGTTGATTTTCTATGGGAATTGCAGAAATGACTTCTAAGCCTCAAAATAATGACTTTTTTTCCTAAGGTGGTAGGAATGAAACTCAGTGCGGGCTGGATGGGGTCCCCCCTGGGCACCGCAGACCTAAGCTTGTTTAACTCCTACCTCTTAAAGGGACCGAGAAAAAATGACCTTTTCTGCACTCCAATGTAAGTCAATGGGGCGATTTTTTGGCTATGTGCTAGAAATGAAATTCAGTGCGGATTGGATGACAGGCACCCTAGGCACCCAGGATCGGCTTTAGTTTCACGTGTATCTCTTAAGCCGGCAGAGAAAACCCACCTGATATGCGCTCCACACAATTGAATAGAGACGCCGTTGATTTTCTATGGGAATTGCAGAAATGACTTCTAAGCCTCAAAATAATGACTTTTTTTCCTAAGGTGGTAGGAATGAAACTCAGTGCGGGCTGGATGGGGTCCCCCCTGGGCACCGCAGACCTAAGCTTGTTTAACTCCTACCTCTTAAAGGGACCGAGAAAAAATGACCTTTTCTGCACTCCAATGTAAGTCAATGGGGCGATTTTTTGGCTATGTGCTAGAAATGAAATTCAGTGCGGATTGGATGACAGGCACCCTAGGCACCCAGGATCGGCTTTAGTTTCACGTGTATCTCTTAAGCCGGCAGAGAAAACCCACCTGATATGCGCTCCACACAATTGAATAGAGACGCCGTTGATTTTCTATGGGAATTGCAGAAATGACTTCTAAGCCTCAAAATAATGACTTTTTTTCCTAAGGTGGTAGGAATGAAACTCAGTGCGGGCTGGATGGGGTCCCCCCTGGGCACCGCAGACCTAAGCTTGTTTAACTCCTACCTCTTAAAGGGACCGAGAAAAAATGACCTTTTCTGCACTCCAATGTAAGTCAATGGGGCGATTTTTTGGCTATGTGCTAGAAATGAAATTCAGTGCGGATTGGATGACAGGCACCCTAGGCACCCAGGATCGGCTTTAGTTTCACGTGTATCTCTTAAGCCGGCAGAGAAAACCCACCTGATATGCGCTCCACACAATTGAATAGAGACGCCGTTGATTTTCTATGGGAATTGCAGAAATGACTTCTAAGCCTCAAAATAATGACTTTTTTTCCTAAGGTGGTAGGAATGAAACTCAGTGCGGGCTGGATGGGGTCCCCCCTGGGCACCGCAGACCTAAGCTTGTTTAACTCCTACCTCTTAAAGGGACCGAGAAAAAATGACCTTTTCTGCACTCCAATGTAAGTCAATGGGGCGATTTTTTGGCTATGTGCTAGAAATGAAATTCAGTGCGGATTGGATGACAGGCACCCTAGGCACCCAGGATCGGCTTTAGTTTCACGTGTATCTCTTAAGCCGGCAGAGAAAACCCACCTGATATGCGCTCCACACAATTGAATAGAGACGCCGTTGATTTTCTATGGGAATTGCAGAAATGACTTCTAAGCCTCAAAATAATGACTTTTTTTCCTAAGGTGGTAGGAATGAAACTCAGTGCGGGCTGGATGGGGTCCCCCCTGGGCACCGCAGACCTAAGCTTGTTTAACTCCTACCTCTTAAAGGGACCGAGAAAAAATGACCTTTTCTGCACTCCAATGTAAGTCAATGGGGCGATTTTTTGGCTATGTGCTAGAAATGAAATTCAGTGCGGATTGGATGACAGGCACCCTAGGCACCCAGGATCGGCTTTAGTTTCACGTGTATCTCTTAAGCCGGCAGAGAAAACCCACCTGATATGCGCTCCACACAATTGAATAGAGACGCCGTTGATTTTCTATGGGAATTGCAGAAATGACTTCTAAGCCTCAAAATAATGACTTTTTTTCCTAAGGTGGTAGGAATGAAACTCAGTGCGGGCTGGATGGGGTCCCCCCTGGGCACCGCAGACCTAAGCTTGTTTAACTCCTACCTCTTAAAGGGACCGAGAAAAAATGACCTTTTCTGCACTCCAATGTAAGTCAATGGGGCGATTTTTTGGCTATGTGCTAGAAATGAAATTCAGTGCGGATTGGATGACAGGCACCCTAGGCACCCAGGATCGGCTTTAGTTTCACGTGTATCTCTTAAGCCGGCAGAGAAAACCCACCTGATATGCGCTCCACACAATTGAATAGAGACGCCGTTGATTTTCTATGGGAATTGCAGAAATGACTTCTAAGCCTCAAAATAATGACTTTTTTTCCTAAGGTGGTAGGAATGAAACTCAGTGCGGGCTGGATGGGGTCCCCCCTGGGCACCGCAGACCTAAGCTTGTTTAACTCCTACCTCTTAAAGGGACCGAGAAAAAATGACCTTTTCTGCACTCCAATGTAAGTCAATGGGGCGATTTTTTGGCTATGTGCTAGAAATGAAATTCAGTGCGGATTGGATGACAGGCACCCTAGGCACCCAGGATCGGCTTTAGTTTCACGTGTATCTCTTAAGCCGGCAGAGAAAACCCACCTGATATGCGCTCCACACAATTGAATAGAGACGCCGTTGATTTTCTATGGGAATTGCAGAAATGACTTCTAAGCCTCAAAATAATGACTTTTTTTCCTAAGGTGGTAGGAATGAAACTCAGTGCGGGCTGGATGGGGTCCCCCTGGGCACCGCAGACCTAAGCTTGTTTAACTCCTACCTCTTAAAGGGACCGAGAAAAAATGACCTTTTCTGCACTCCAATGTAAGTCAATGGGGCGATTTTTTGGCTATGTGCTAGAAATGAAATTCAGTGCGGATTGGATGACAGGCACCCTAGGCACCCAGGATCGGCTTTAGTTTCACGTGTATCTCTTAAGCCGGCAGAGAAAACCCACCTGATATGCGCTCCACACAATTGAATAGAGACGCCGTTGATTTTCTATGGGAATTGCAGAAATGACTTCTAAGCCTCAAAATAATGACTTTTTTTCCTAAGGTGGTAGGAATGAAACTCAGTGCGGGCTGGATGGGGTCCCCCCTGGGCACCGCAGACCTAAGCTTGTTTAACTCCTACCTCTTAAAGGGACCGAGAAAAAATGACCTTTTCTGCACTCCAATGTAAGTCAATGGGGCGATTTTTTGGCTATGTGCTAGAAATGAAATTCAGTGCGGATTGGATGACAGGCACCCTAGGCACCCAGGATCGGCTTTAGTTTCACGTGTATCTCTTAAGCCGGCAGAGAAAACCCACCTGATATGCGCTCCACACAATTGAATAGAGACGCCGTTGATTTTCTATGGGAATTGCAGAAATGACTTCTAAGCCTCAAAATAATGACTTTTTTTCCTAAGGTGGTAGGAATGAAACTCAGTGCGGGCTGGATGGGGTCCCCCCTGGGCACCGCAGACCTAAGCTTGTTTAACTCCTACCTCTTAAAGGGACCGAGAAAAAATGACCTTTTCTGCACTCCAATGTAAGTCAATGGGGCGATTTTTTGGCTATGTGCTAGAAATGAAATTCAGTGCGGATTGGATGACAGGCACCCTAGGCACCCAGGATCGGCTTTAGTTTCACGTGTATCTCTTAAGCCGGCAGAGAAAACCCACCTGATATGCGCTCCACACAATTGAATAGAGACGCCGTTGATTTTCTATGGGAATTGCAGAAATGACTTCTAAGCCTCAAAATAATGACTTTTTTTCCTAAGGTGGTAGGAATGAAACTCAGTGCGGGCTGGATGGGGTCCCCCCTGGGCACCGCAGACCTAAGCTTGTTTAACTCCTACCTCTTAAAGGGACCGAGAAAAAATGACCTTTTCTGCACTCCAATGTAAGTCAATGGGGCGATTTTTTGCCTATGTGCTAGAAATGAAATTGAGTGCGGATTGGATGACAGGCACCCTAGGCACCCAGGATCGGCTTTAGTTTCACGTGTATCTCTAAAGCCGGCCGAGAAACCCACCTGATATGCGCTCCACACAATTGAATAGAGACGCCGTTGATTTTCTATGGGAATTGCAGAAATGACTTCTAAGCCTCAAATAATGACTTTTTTTCCTAAGGTGGTAGGAATGAAACTCAGTGCGGGCTGGATGGGGTCCCCCCTGGGCACCGCAGACCTAAGCTTGTTTAACTCCTACCTCTTAAAGGGACCGAGAAAAAATGACCTTTTCTGCACTCCAATGTAAGTCAATGGGGCGATTTTTTGGCTATGTGCTAGAAATGAAATTCAGTGCGGATTGGATGACAGGCACCCTAGGCACCCAGGATCGGCTTTAGTTTCACGTGTATCTCTTAAGCCGGCAGAGAAAACCCACCTGATATGCGCTCCACACAATTGAATAGAGACGCCGTTGATTTTCTATGGGAATTGCAGAAATGACTTCTAAGCCTCAAAATAATGACTTTTTTTCCTAAGGTGGTAGGAATGAAACTCAGTGCGGGCTGGATGGGGTCCCCCCTGGGCACCGCAGACCTAAGCTTGTTTAACTCCTACCTCTTAAAGGGACCGAGAAAAAATGACCTTTTCTGCACTCCAATGTAAGTCAATGGGGCGATTTTTTGGCTATGTGCTAGAAATGAAATTCAGTGCGGATTGGATGACAGGCACCCTAGGCACCCAGGATCGGCTTTAGTTTCACGTGTATCTCTTAAGCCGGCAGAGAAAACCCACCTGATATGCGCTCCACACAATTGAATAGAGACGCCGTTGATTTTCTATGGGAATTGCAGAAATGACTTCTAAGCCTCAAAATAATGACTTTTTTTCCTAAGGTGGTAGGAATGAAACTCAGTGCGGGCTGGATGGGGTCCCCCCTGGGCACCGCAGACCTAAGCTTGTTTAACTCCTACCTCTTAAAGGGACCGAGAAAAAATGACCTTTTCTGCACTCCAATGTAAGTCAATGGGGCGATTTTTTGGCTATGTGCTAGAAATGAAATTCAGTGCGGATTGGATGACAGGCACCCTAGGCACCCAGGATCGGCTTTAGTTTCACGTGTATCTCTTAAGCCGGCAGAGAAAACCACCTGATATGCGCTCCACACAATTGAATAGAGACGCCGTTGATTTTCTATGGGAATTGCAGAAATGACTTCTAAGCCTCAAAATAATGACTTTTTTTCCTAAGGTGGTAGGAATGAAACTCAGTGCGGGCTGGATGGGGTCCCCCCTGGGCACCGCAGACCTAAGCTTGTTTAACTCCTACCTCTTAAAGGGACCGAGAAAAAATGACCTTTTCTGCACTCCAATGTAAGTCAATGGGGCGATTTTTTGGCTATGTGCTAGAAATGAAATTCAGTGCGGATTGGATGACAGGCACCCTAGGCACCCAGGATCGGCTTTAGTTTCACGTGTATCTCTTAAGCCGGCAGAGAAAACCCACCTGATATGCGCTCCACACAATTGAATAGAGACGCCGTTGATTTTCTATGGGAATTGCAGAAATGACTTCTAAGCCTCAAAATAATGACTTTTTTTCCTAAGGTGGTAGGAATGAAACTCAGTGCGGGCTGGATGGGGTCCCCCCTGGGCACCGCAGACCTAAGCTTGTTTAACTCCTACCTCTTAAAGGGACCGAGAAAAAATGACCTTTTCTGCACTCCAATGTAAGTCAATGGGGCGATTTTTTGGCTATGTGCTAGAAATGAAATTCAGTGCGGATTGGATGACAGGCACCCTAGGCACCCAGGATCGGCTTTAGTTTCACGTGTATCTCTTAAGCCGGCAGAGAAAACCCACCTGATATGCGCTCCACACAATTGAATAGAGACGCCGTTGATTTTCTATGGGAATTGCAGAAATGACTTCTAAGCCTCAAATAATGACTTTTTTTCCTAAGGTGGTAGGAATGAAACTCAGTGCGGGCTGGATGGGGTCCCCCTGGGCACCGCAGACCTAAGCTTGTTTAACTCCTACCTCTTAAAGGGACCGAGAAAAAATGACCTTTTCTGCACTCCAATGTAAGTCAATGGGCGATTTTTTGGCTATGTGCTAGAAATGAAATTCAGTGCGGATTGGATGACAGGCACCCTAGGCACCCAGGATCGGCTTTAGTTTCACGTGTATCTCTTAAGCCGGCAGAGAAAACCCACCTGATATGCGCTCCACACAATTGAATAGAGACGCCGTTGATTTTCTATGGGAATTGCAGAAATGACTTCTAAGCCTCAAAATAATGACTTTTTTTCCTAAGGTGGTAGGAATGAAACTCAGTGCGGGCTGGATGGGGTCCCCCCTGGGCACCGCAGACCTAAGCTTGTTTAACTCCTCCCTTTAAGGGACCGAGAAAAAATGACCTTTTCTGCACTCCAATGTAAGTCAATGGGGCGATTTTTTGGCTATGTGCTAGAAATGAAATTCAGTGCGGATTGGATGACAGGCACCCTAGGCACCCAGGATCGCGTTAGTTTCACGTGTATCTCTTAAGCCCGGCAGAGAAAACCCACCTGATATGCGCTCCACACAATTGAATAGAGACGCCGTTGATTTTCTATGGGAATTGCAGAATGACTTCTAAGCCTCAAAATAATGACTTTTTTTCCTAAGGTGGTAGGAATGAAACTCAGTGCGGGCTGGATGGGGTCCCCCCTGGGCACCGCAGACCTAAGCTTGTTTAACTCCTACCTCTTAAAGGGACCGAGAAAAAATGACCTTTTCTGCACTCCAATGTAAGTCAATGGGGCGATTTTTGGCTATGTGCTAGAAATGAAATTCAGTGCGGATTGGATGACAGGCACCCTAGGCACCCAGGATCGGCTTTAGTTTCACGTGTATCTCTTAAGCCGGCAGAGAAAACCCACCTGATATGCGCTCCACACAATTGAATAGAGACGCCGTTGATTTTCTATGGGAATTGCAGAAATGACTTCTAAGCCTCAAAATAATGACTTTTTTTCCTAAGGTGGTAGGAATGAAACTCAGTGCGGCTGGATGGGGTCCCCCCTGGGCACCGCAGACCTAAGCTTGTTTAACTCCTACCTCTTAAAGGGACCGAGAAAAAATGACCTTTTCTGCACTCCAATGTAAGTCAATGGGGCGATTTTTTGGCTATGTGCTAGAAATGAAATTCAGTGCGGATTGGATGACAGGCACCCTAGGCACCCAGGATCGGCTTTAGTTTCACGTGTATCTCTTAAGCCGGCAGAGAAAACCCACCTGATATGCGCTCCACACAATTGAATAGAGACGCCGTTGATTTTCTATGGGAATTGCAGAAATGACTTCTAAGCCTCAAAATAATGACTTTTTTTCCTAAGGTGGTAGGAATGAAACTCAGTGCGGGCTGGATGGGGTCCCCCCTGGGCACCGCAGACCTAAGCTTGTTTAACTCCTACCTCTTAAAGGGACCGAGAAAAAATGACCTTTTCTGCACTCCAATGTAAGTCAATGGGGCGATTTTTTGGCTATGTGCTAGAAATGAAATTCAGTGCGGATTGGATGACAGGCACCCTAGGCACCCAGGATCGGCTTTAGTTTCACGTGTATCTCTTAAGCCGGCAGAGAAAACCCACCTGATATGCGCTCCACACAATTGAATAGAGACGCCGTTGATTTTCTATGGGAATTGCAGAAATGACTTCTAAGCCTCAAAATAATGACTTTTTTTCCTAAGGTGGTAGGAATGAAACTCAGTGCGGGCTGGATGGGGTCCCCCCTGGGCACCGCAGACCTAAGCTTGTTTAACTCCTACCTCTTAAAGGGACCGAGAAAAAATGACCTTTTCTGCACTCCAATGTAAGTCAATGGGGCGATTTTTTGGCTATGTGCTAGAAATGAAATTCAGTGCGGATTGGATGACAGGCACCCTAGGCACCCAGGATCGGCTTTAGTTTCACGTGTATCTCTTAAGCCGGCAGAGAAAACCCACCTGATATGCGCTCCACACAATTGAATAGAGACGCCGTTGATTTTCTATGGGAATTGCAGAAATGACTTCTAAGCCTCAAAATAATGACTTTTTTTCCTAAGGTGGTAGGAATGAAACTCAGTGCGGGCTGGATGGGGTCCCCCCTGGGCACCGCAGACCTAAGCTTGTTTAACTCCTACCTCTTAAAGGGACCGAGAAAAAATGACCTTTTCTGCACTCCAATGTAAGTCAATGGGGCGATTTTTTGGCTATGTGCTAGAAATGAAATTCAGTGCGGATTGGATGACAGGCACCCTAGGCACCCAGGATCGGCTTTAGTTTCACGTGTATCTCTTAAGCCGGCAGAGAAAACCCACCTGATATGCGCTCCACACAATTGAATAGAGACGCCGTTGATTTTCTATGGGAATTGCAGAAATGACTTCTAAGCCTCAAAATAATGACTTTTTTTCCTAAGGTGGTAGGAATGAAACTCAGTGCGGGCTGGATGGGGTCCCCCCTGGGCACCGCAGACCTAAGCTTGTTTAACTCCTACCTCTTAAAGGGACCGAGAAAAAATGACCTTTTCTGCACTCCAATGTAAGTCAATGGGGCGATTTTTTGGCTATGTGCTAGAAATGAAATTCAGTGCGGATTGGATGACAGGCACCCTAGGCACCCAGGATCGGCTTTAGTTTCACGTGTATCTCTTAAGCCGGCAGAGAAAACCCACCTGATATGCGCTCCACACAATTGAATAGAGACGCCGTTGATTTTCTATGGGAATTGCAGAAATGACTTCTAAGCCTCAAAATAATGACTTTTTTTCCTAAGGTGGTAGGAATGAAACTCAGTGCGGGCTGGATGGGGTCCCCCCTGGGCACCGCAGACCTAAGCTTGTTTAACTCCTACCTCTTAAAGGGACCGAGAAAAAATGACCTTTTCTGCACTCCAATGTAAGTCAATGGGGCGATTTTTTGGCTATGTGCTAGAAATGAAATTCAGTGCGGATTGGATGACAGGCACCCTAGGCACCCAGGATCGGCTTTAGTTTCACGTGTATCTCTTAAGCCGGCAGAGAAAACCCACCTGATATGCGCTCCACACAATTGAATAGAGACGCCGTTGATTTTCTATGGGAATTGCAGAAATGACTTCTAAGCCTCAAAATAATGACTTTTTTTCCTAAGGTGGTAGGAATGAAACTCAGTGCGGGCTGGATGGGGTCCCCCCTGGGCACCGCAGACCTAAGCTTGTTTAACTCCTACCTCTTAAAGGGACCGAGAAAAAATGACCTTTTCTGCACTCCAATGTAAGTCAATGGGGCGATTTTTTGGCTATGTGCTAGAAATGAAATTCAGTGCGGATTGGATGACAGGCACCCTAGGCACCCAGGATCGGCTTTAGTTTCACGTGTATCTCTTAAGCCGGCAGAGAAAACCCACCTGATATGCGCTCCACACAATTGAATAGAGACGCCGTTGATTTTCTATGGGAATTGCAGAAATGACTTCTAAGCCTCAAAATAATGACTTTTTTTCCTAAGGTGGTAGGAATGAAACTCAGTGCGGGCTGGATGGGGTCCCCCCTGGGCACCGCAGACCTAAGCTTGTTTAACTCCTACCTCTTAAAGGGACCGAGAAAAATGACCTTTTCTGCACTCCAATGTAAGTCAATGGGGCGATTTTTTGGCTATGTGCTAGAAATGAAATGCAGTGCGGATTGGATGACAGGCACCCTAGGCACCCAGGATCGGCTTTAGTTTCACGTGTATCTCTTAAGCCGGCAGAGAAAACCACCTGATATGTGCTCCACACAATTGAATAGAGACGCCGTTGATTTTCTATGGGAATTGCAGAAATGACTTCTAAGCCTCAAAATAATGACTTTTTTTCCTAAGGTGGTAGGAATGAAAATCAGTGCGGGCTGGATGGGGTCCCCCCTGGCACCGCAGACCTAAGCTTGTTTAACTCCTACCTCTTAAAGGGACCGAGAAAAAATGACCTTTTCTGCACTCCAATGTAAGTCAATGGGGCGATTTTTTTGCTATGTGCTAGAAATGAAATTCAGTGCGGATTGGATGACAGGCACCCTAGGCACCCAGGATCGGCTTTAGTTTCACGTGTATCTCTTAAGCCGGCAGAGAAAACCCACCTGATATGCGCTCCACACAATTGAATAGAGACGCCGTTGATTTTCTATGGGAATTGCAGAAATGACTTCTAAGCCTCAAATAATGACTTTTTTTCCTAAGGTGGTAGGAATGAAACTCAGTGCGGGCTGGATGGGGTCCCCCCTGGGCACCGCAGACCTAAGCTTGTTTAACTCCTACCTCTTAAAGGGACCGAGAAAAAATGACCTTTTCTGCACTCCAATGTAAGTCAATGGGGCGATTTTTTGGCTATGTGCTAGAAATGAAATTCAGTGCGGATTGGATGACAGGCACCCTAGGCACCCAGGATCGGCTTTAGTTTCACGTGTATCTCTTAAGCCGGCAGAGAAAACCCACCTGATATGCGCTCCACACAATTGAATAGAGACGCCGTTGATTTTCTATGGAATTGCAGAAATGACTTCTAAGCCTCAAAATAATGACTTTTTTCCTAAGGTGGTAGGAATGAAACTCAGTGTGGGCTGGATGGGGTCCCCCCTGGGCACCGCAGACCTAAGCTTGTTTAACTCCTACCTCTTAAAGGGACCGAGAAAATGACCTTTTCTGCACTCCAATGTAAGTCAATGGGTCGATTTTTTCTATGTGCTAGAAATGAAATTCAGTGCGGATTGGATGACAGGCACCCTAGGCACCCAGGATCGGCTTTAAGTTTCACGTGTATCTCTTAAGCCGGCAGAGAAAACCCACCTGATATGCGCTCCACACATTGAATTAGAGGACGCCGTTGATTGTTCTATGGAATTGTCAGAAATGACTTTCTAAGCCTT
>NW_027210319.1:0-83060 GCF_027789765.1 Dendropsophus ebraccatus | reverse complement strand
GGCACATCACACCTATGGCTGACACTAATGCCGCTCGTCTATATTAAAACCAACGCCAGGATGTTGGTATATAATTTGATGAAACCATATTTCCCATGTACCACGTGTGGTGGTTCACAGAGATAGCATTTGAACCACCCCAATTTAGCCTGACACAGCATGGCGGTGAGAACACAGAGAACCATTAAAACAGTGGTAGCAGATAAACCACCACAAAATTTTAGCCTGACACAGCATGGCATTGAGGGACACAGAGAACATTCAAATACAGGTAGCATCTAAACAAGGCAAAACACTTTGCCTGACACAGCATGCGGTGAGGACACAGAGAACCATTAAAAGTGAGGTAGCAAAAATTAGGCGGACACAGCATGGCATGGAGGACACAGAATTCCATTAAAGCAGAGGTAGAAATGAACCACCCCAAAATTTAGCCTGACACAGCATGGTGGTGAGGACACAGAGAACCATTAAAACAGAGTAGCATATGAACCACCCAAAAATTTGGCCTGACACAGCATGGCAGTGAGGACACAGAGAACCATTAAAACAGAGGTAGCATATGAACCACCCAAAATTTGGCCTGATACAGCATGGCAGTGAGGACACAGAGAACCATTCAAACACCGGTAGCATATGGACCACCCAAAAACTTAGCCTGACACCACTGACCCAGACCAAAATGGACAAAACAATCATCCAATAAAAATAGCCGATTATGGCTAGATTTACCCTCACACCCTCATGCATTTGTGCGTGAGAAGCATATTATTGGAGGTAAGGACGAAGAATAACGATACAGTCTTCTCAAGAGGCCCTGGAATTTGAACAAATACACTTTCAATCCTTTAAAGAGTCTTTAAGAGAGGGCAAGTGCCGTACCCTGTCTATTAAAAAGACCTGGTCAATCCTGCCTTCAAAAAGGCTACAACATCCAAGGAAGGTAGAAGGTTCTGTTCAGCAGTTTGAGCACCGCCTGTTGGCAGTGCTGCTGCGCCTAAAGCTAAAATAGATTATGGCTAGATTTAGCCTCACACCCTCATGCAGTTGTGCGTGAGAAACATATCTTTGGAGGTAGGGACGAATAATAACAATACAGTCTTCTTAAGAGGCCCCGGAATTTTATTAAAAAGACCTGGTCAATCCTGCCTTCAAAACGGCTACAACATCCAAGGAAGGTAGAAGGTACTGGTAAAAGGACGGCAGAGGACACCCGTAAGATGACATCCACAGTTGGGATAACATTCCCTGCATCTTGTGACTCACCACTTCTCCCCCCACCGCTGTTTTGAGTTTGAATTTGACAGTAGCAGTTTGGGTAACATTCCCTGCATCATGTGACTCACCACTTTCCCCCCCACCGCTGTTTTGAGTTTGAATTTGACTGTAGCAGTTGTGTTAAAATTCTCTGCATCATGTCACCCACCACTTATATTCCCACCGCTGTTTTGAGTTTGAATTTGACTGAAGCAGTTGAAGTAACATTCACTGCATCATGTAACTCCTCACTACTCCCCACCGCTGATTTGAATTTGACTGCATCAGTTGGTGTAACTTTCCCTGGTTGACTTGCGGAAATGCGCACAGATGCGGTGCACCTTGGTTAGCAAGTCAGCCAAATTGGGGTAGGTTTTAAGGAACCGCAGCAACACTAGGTTGAAGACGTGGCCAGGCATGGTACATGTGTGAGGCTGCCGAGTTGCAGAGCCGCCACCAGGTTCCGTCCATTGTCACACGCAACCAAGCTCACTGCTAATTACACAGGGTAATACTATACAGTCTTCTTAAGAGGCCTGGAATTTATTAAAAGACCTGGTCAATCCTGCCTTCAAAACGGCTACAACATCCAAGGAGGGTAGAAGGTACTGGTGAAAGGACGGCAGAGGACACCCGTAAGATTACATTTGACTTTAAATTTGACTGTAGCAGTTGGGATCACATTCCCTGTATCAAGTAACTCACCACTTCTCCCCACCACTGTTTTGAGTTTAAATTTGACTTTGAATTTGAACTGTCGCAGTTGGGGTAACTTTCCCTGGTTTGCAGAAATGCGCACAGATGTGCTGCCACCTTGGTGAGCAAGTCAGCCAAATTGGGGTAGGTTTTAAGGAACCGCACCAACACTAGGTTGAAGACATGGGCCAGGAATGGTACATGTGTAAGGCTGCCGAGTTGCAGAGCCACCAACAGGTTCAGCCTGTTGTCACATTGTAAAATATACTAACATCACTAGTCTCTAACTAACATAGTATAACCATGTCAATCTAAAGCATAAGACTATAGTTTAAAGTTATAGTTGGTAGTAAGAGGGTAGATATATATAATAAGGTTTGAACCACTGTACAGCCATCTTGTCTCAGGGGAGTTAGTTCTGAGAATAACTTGTTTACTGCATTGCGGTAACATATGCTAGCATCAGTCATATAGATATATATACATTTGTAGGGAGAAGCAGAAGTATATTCTGGGATGTCACGTAGCTCCTTAGAAGTCACCATATAAGTTGAGGCTCAGAGACGGGAGGTGGGGGTTTCAGCTATATAAGCAGGAAATATAGGATAAGATGGAGGAGACCCTGGAAATGCTATCCATCTGCACACCAGGCTTGTGAGACCCCTCCCAGGAACATCTAGCACTGGACACATGAACTGAAAGACATTCTTCAACTCCAGATAATGGACTCTGCTTGAAACAACAACCTTTGTAAGATAACTTGTTATTCTTATCTATACCTATAACTTTTGTATGCTCAGTATTTTTGTTCATTAAATCATTGCTCCTATCTTTTGAGCGAGAGCACATGGACTAAGCTTGTCATCTTCTTTACAACTGCTGTGTAAGAGGATACGTGAGTGGCCCAAATTCTAACACACATGCAACCAAGCTCACTGCTAATTACACAGGGTATTTAGCAGTGAGCTTTGATATGGCTGCAATAAGAAATAAGAAATAAGAAAAATAATAAACGTCAGCCTGTCAGCGCTTTCAGTTGACAGGTGGGTGTGCTTATTAGTGATGAATGATGATGCCACCTGCTGTACTGAAGACCTGCTCTGACAACACGCTAGAGGCAGAGTAGCCCAGCACCTCCAAGTCAAACTCAAAATCGAATCAGTGGTGGGGAAAAGTGGTGAGTCACATCCAAGCTCACTGCTAATTGCCCTGTGAAAGATGTTAGCATATATTATATAGCTGCAGTTACCCACAGATTCTATACAACAACCTCCAGAAACTAGTGTGACCAGTATATTTTCTTATTTCTTCATTTATGACTGCAGTCACATCCAAGCTCACTGCTAATTGCCCTGTGTAAGATGGTGGCATACTATATAGCTGCAATTACCCCCAGATTGTATACGTTGATATGGTCAGCAAGGTACTCCATCACTATCTTTCTGAAGGCCTACCCCCTACTCTGTCTAGACTGGGGACAGGTGACATAGTCTTGCTGGGGTGCCATGAAACAGTCAAAAGCCCTGGAGAGCCTTGGAGAGTGTTCCCCTGCCCATTGACAAGCTGCCTGCTCCACCCGTCCTCTCCCCCGCTTTTTGGCCCACAGAACTACATCCTCTGGCGCTAGTGTTGTCAGATCATACTGTAAGTAAGGAGGGTGAACAGCCAGTAATCGTTGTTGTCAAAAAATGGAGAAGAAAAGGATGCTAAATTAGGATCCACCATATTTACTCTCTGTTCCTTTGAACTGTGCCAGTGCCTGACATGCTGACTTAAAGCCTCTGTCTCTATCGGCCGATAGGGCAGCATCTCCAGGCTCAACAATTTGCCTATGTGCACATTTAGGGCTTGTGCATGTGGTTGAGTTGCAGTGTATTTGCGCTTCCGTTCATAGGTCTGTTGTAGTGACAGTTGAATGCTGCACTAGGTGGTTAGTGGCTGCACCTATACACATTGTGACACCCCCGTACACAGGGCAATCAGTAGTGAGCTTGGAGATGCCCTTGAGTAAGAAATAAAGAAATCAGAAAATATACTGGAGGTCACACTAGTTTTTTTGGAACCAGTGGTATACAATCTGTTGGTGGCTGCACCTATACACTGTGTGACACCCCCTTACACAGGGCAATCATTCCTGAGCTTAGATATGTTTTGAGTAAAAAATACAGAAATCAGAAAATATACTGGTAGACATAGGCTGTGGGGAAAGAGGCTGAGCTTCGGGAGCAAAGGTTCCACTCCCTTGGCTAGCTTGGGTGGACTGCGTGGAAGACTGGGTGGTGGATAAGTTACTGGACACATTATCCGCTATCCACGTCGGCATCTGTTCACACTTTTGCAGTTTCAATAGTGGTGTACCCTGAGACCCCATAAATTGCCAGAAGAAGCTAGGGAGTGAATGTCTGCGGTGTGCCACTGCTCCTTCCTTAACGGGTGCTGCTGTGTCAACCTGCCCAGAATCACGGGCTCTGCCCACTGCATCATTTAGAACCCCATGCCCTCGTCCTTGTCCTCGACCCTTACCCCTGGGGTTCACTATTTTATGAACACTGCATAGTCAAGTCTGAGATAGCTGCACTACAAATTACAGCAAGCCAAGAAAATATATTACTCAGACTACTTTTGAAAGTAGTCGTATAGAGTCTGTGTGTAAGTGCTGCTATATGGAGTATACTGGTGGACACAACAGTTTTTTGGAGGCTGTGGTTTACAATCTGTTGCTGACTGCAGCTATACTCTGTATGACACCCCCTTACACAGGGCAATTTGCAGTGAGCTTGGGTATGCCCCCTAAGAAAATATACTGGTGGTCCCACTAGTTTTTTGGAACCAGTGGTATACAATCTGTTTGTGGCTGCACCAATACACTGTGTAACACCCCTTACACAGGGCAATCAGTAGTGAGCTTAGATATGCCTTGAGTAAGAAATACAGAAATCAGAAAATATACTGGTGGTCCCACTAGTTTTTTGGGGGGCTGTGGTATACAATCTTTTGGTGACTGCAGCTATACACTGTGTGACACCCCCTTACACAGGGCAATTAGCAGTGAGCTTGGGTATGGCTTCAGTAGAAATACAGAAATCAGAAAATATACTGGTGGTCAGGGTCACACTAGTATTTGGAGGCTGTCGTATAGTCTGTGTGTAAGTGGTGGTCTGTGGTCTATGGCACCTGTTACACAGGACAATGAGCAGTGAAGATCTATGCAGGTGTACTAGAAATCACAGCAATACAATCTACGACAGCAGCACCACCAGCCACAAAATAATAGAAGAGTACTGAACACTTCTTAGGGTGCCTTCACACCTACCGACTCGCAGCGTTAATAACGCTGCAAGTCGGCTAGGTCCTGGCAGATCACTGTCATTACATACACGCAGCTGTCTGAACGACCTGCGTGTATGTAAATCTGCCGGCTGCTTAACCCCTTCTGATGCCGTCCGCCTCCCGTTCCGCTCTGTATACATTACCTCTCCTCGCTCCACGGGGTCCCGGCGTCCTGCTCTCGCGCCCGGCCAATCAGTGTGTTGCCCTGCCGCAGCCACTGATTGGCTGGGTGGGAGAGCAGGACGCCGGGACCCCGTGGAGCGCGGAGGTATGTATACAGAGCAGAGCGGGAGGCGGCCGGCATCAGAAGGGGTTAAGGGGCCGGCAGATTAAAATACACGCAAGCGGTCGTTCAGACCGCTGCGTGTATGTAATGACAGTGATCTGCCAGGACCTAGCCGACTTGCAGCGTTATTAACGCTGCGAGTCGGTAGGTGTGAAGGCACCCTTAAGGGTCTGTATGCAACACCTAATGTCCCCTTTCTCCCACCAGCCGATCACCACAGTGTGCTGCTGAAATCGTGGTAACTGCACTGCAAGTCCCAGCCAGCAGTCTGTAGTAATAAAAAAAACAAAAAAAAAACATGTTACGCCCTTATAAGGGCTGTTTGGTTGTTTTGCTAGTATTCCCTGCCTACTGGTACGCTAATTCCCTCCCTAACGCTCTCCCTGACCAGCAGCAGCTCTGTCCCTAATCTCTTCCAGCATACGTCTGAAGCAAACACTCCCAGACGAGATTTTTATATGCCAGGGTCATCTGATCTTGCCAACCAATCGCTGCTATCGATATGTATGTGTCCAACGTCATCGCAGGATGTACCAAAGAGTCTCCTGCATGTTGATTCGCTGAGAAATTGCACCCAAACTTAAGGAAACAGATGATGAGATTTTCTCGAGTATCGCGAGAAGCTCGTCCGAGTAATGAGTACCATTGAGTTCCCTAATACTTGAACGAGTACCAAGGTCGGACGAGCACGCTCGCTCATCACTAGTCATTACTATAATGGGTTGCTGCACAGGGATGTCTGTGCTATGTGTGAATCTTGCATTGAGGGTTGCTACATGTGGATTGTGCATGGGGGGGTCCTTTACTACATGGGGATGCTGCATAGAGGGTGCCTTTATTATATGGGAACACAGAAGGCTAGCTGAGGACAGGTAAGTATAGATGAGTGAACTATGTGAACTACACTAAAACGCCTGCAATTATTTAGCTTTTTTTACTGTGGCCCATTTAGGGTTCGGGTTTGGATGAACTGGCACTTTACATTAAAGTCCGGAGAAACTGCCAAATAAAACCCTTGGAAAGTTTATTTATCTGATTCCAGTGACTTGCCATAACTAGAACAGGCATTGTGTAACCATCTTTCTACTCCAGGTGTCCTTACATTCGAAGCCAACCTGATCTTTCTGCAGGCAGTCAGCAGAAGTAGTGTGCCCTTGTCACCAGTGCACCCCTCTGCACACTACAAACACGGAAGCACTAAGCACAAGTTGTCTCTCTTCCTTGAAGAGTGTGTCATTTAGGAAAGAGCTAAAAGAGTTTGATTCAATTTAATCTTGGTTTAAGAGAGTTCTGTGCCTCCCCAGCAGTTGCAAGCAAAAAACAACTCTTTTTTTTTTTTTTAAACTCATTTTATTGAAGGAGAAATAGCAGACACAAGTAACAAGTCAAATCATTTCCATCATGTACATGACAGCTCAGCCGAGCAGATATAAACACTCCTGTGTCCGTAAAATGGGTACAAACACTGAAACAGGACAGTGAGAACCAACTTACATAGGTTTAGAAAGTAATCACACCACACAAATCAGTGACAAAACAAGAAAAAGGGTTAATGAGAAAAGCCATAGCGAAGGACAACTCCACACCAGGGCGGCACAATAATGCCTTATTCATCACCGCGAGGTGAAGGGATGTTACGCTCATCCATCCGCACAAACCTACCAGGTTAGAATGCAGTTAGAGGCGAATCACACAACCATCCCCACACCTTGCGGAATTTCGCAGAACACCCTCTATGTTTATATATAATAAACTCATAAGACAAAACGAATTGACTAGTTTTTTCCATTAAATCACTGATGGGGGTCTGATGTCCATCCATCTCATTGCTATCGTCTTTCGTGCCATAAACAAAGATTCTCTCAGGAAAATCCTGTGATATCATTCTTCTTCATCTAATAGACCCAATAAACACACTTTGAGTGTACATGGCACCATAATGCCTATGATTTGCGACAATTGGGTCAGCACTTCCGACCAGAAGGCGCCAATATCAGGGCAGGCCCAAATCATATGCCAGAAGTCCGATTTGGGGCAGTGGCACCTATGACATTCCTCCGAAGGATACCTGCCCATTCTATGCATCCTAACCGGTGTTAAATAGCTTTGATGGATGATAAACAATTGAGTCATTCTATTGTTAACGGCAGGAGAAACATACAAATGGGAAGACAGGACATCAGACCACTCATCTTCGGAAAGTTCACCCAAAACATTGCGCCATCTATCCTCCACTGGCAGAGGATTATGCTCTATTCGGTACTGTATAAGGAATGAATATAATGCAGAGATGAGGCCTCCAGGTCCCTGAGACCTAAGCATACCAATAAGCGGATATTCAGAGAACGGCAAAGAAGACCTTGGGAACTGGGCACGGAAAGCATGTCTAAGCTGTAAATATCTATACATAGACCCCCTTGGTAAATCATGTTTATCCTGCAACTGCTGAAAGGAGCAAAACGTTTGATCCCTGCACACATCCCCCACTCGACATATTCCATGCCGTATCCAGAAGTGAGGTTCCAATTGCTCAGAAAAGTGTGGCAGATTAGGGTGATACCACAGTGGCGTTTCCGTCATCACTCCCTGAAACCGCAGTAACTTTTTAACAGCACCCCAGACTTGTGAAGCCAGATTATGTAATGGAAGAAGCTTAATAGGCTTTAGAACCCCCTTCTCTAGGACTGGCCACAGATGTTTAAGATCCAGAAAATGAGCCAAATGATGTTCTCTGTTTGGTAAGACCTCCGCCTCCACCCACTTCCCAAGGTAATGCAGTTGGCCAGCTAAATAATACAAATAAATATCTGGGAGGGACATCCCACCATAAGCCTTGGGTCTCTGAAGCGTTAATAGACTCAGTTTGGACCTAGAGGCCCCCCAAACAAAGGAGGGGAAGAGGGAGTGGATGCTCTTAAAGAAGGATATTGGGATCGGAGCTGAGGCGTGCTCCAACATGTACAGGCATTTTGGTAGTATAACCATCTTGATGAGGTTAATACGCCCCGGAACTGCAAGAGGGAGAGTCGCCAAGATCTTAAACTTGGCTTTTATGAAATCTAATAAGGGATAAATATTCTTAGCGAGATCCTGGGAGTATTGTCTACAGATCGTGATACCCAGATACTTAAACTGGGCCACAACTGGCAACCCATGGGCGTTAGCCGCCCAACCATCTGGACATAGAGGCAGAAATACAGATTTAGACCAGTTAATATATAAACCGGAGTAGCGGCCAAAGGAGTTGATGAGGGAAATCGCCAGAGGGAGAGTAGTAAGAGGGGAGGACATAAAAAGAATAGTGTCGTCAGCATACAATCCTACCCTGTCTTCCCGATCACCATTGATAATACCTTTATACAACGGGTTTCTCCGTAACCTCAACGCCATGGGTTCAATCGCCAGAGCGAATAACAAAGGTGACAGTGGACACCCTTGACGGGTGCCACGGGACAACGAGAAGTAACGAGAATATACACCATTCACCATAAGACGTGCTTTCGGAGCCTGGTATAGTAAGGACACCCATTTGAGGAAATTAGGGCCAAACCCAAATCTAGCCAACACCTCAAAGAGATATCCCCATTCTACGAAATCGAACGCCTTGGCCGCGTCGAGCGAGGCCAAGGCCCAGTCTGCCCCTTTTGCACCTCCCACCTGGACAAGGGATTGTACTCTGCGGATATTATCTGAAGTGGATCGGCCCGGAATGAATCCCGACTGGTCACAATGAATTATTTCTGTAATATATTTATTAAGCCTTTTGGCCAGCATTTTGGTAAGGATTTTGTAGTCTAGATTGAGCAATGAAATGGGCCTATACGAGCTGCAGTCCAGTGGATCCTTATCAGGCTTCAATATCACAATAATAGTAGCTTCATTCATAGACTCTGGAAGCTTGTTCTCGTCAAAAGCGTACTGAAACATGCTTAGCATAAGAGAAGGGATCTGATCTACATAACGTTTAAATACGTCAACCGGGATTCCATCCGGGCCGGGTGCCTTGCCTGTTTTAATATCCGATATAGCGTCCAGCAGTTCCTCTGTGGTAAATGCGGCTTCTAATTCTAATCTACTGTCAGCCGATAAGGTGGGGAAGGTTAAATCGTCTAAGTACCCGCTCAGTTCCGACTGGGTGTAATCTACCCTGGACGTGTATAGATCAACATAAAAATCTGTAAAACAGGCAGCTATTCCATCGTCCGAAGCGTGAATCACACCCTGAGAGTCCCGTATTTTGATAACAGCTGGAGAGGCAGAATTTTGGTGGATCAGATGTGCGAGCATTTTACTAGATTGGTTCCCCAATTCAAAAAACGTTTGCTTAGTAAAGAACAATTTCCTATTAGCTTTCTCTTTTATATGGAAAAGGTATTGACGGCCCGCCACTAACCATGCTTGCTTATGTGCCTCAGTGGGATTTTGTGTAAATTGCGTTTCTAAATACAGACATCGGGCAGCTAACTCCATCTCCTCCCGGGTGGACTCACGCTTCAGATACGAAACAGTAGACTGCACACATCCCCGTAAATACGCTTTAAATGTTTCCCACAAGGTGTTTTTATTCTCGTGAGGGTCATTAGCTAGAAGAAACTGGGAGATCTGGTCAGGGATCCTATCATGGGAGCCTATCAGGGATAGCCAAAATGGATTATTCCTATGGTTCCGCATCCTAGGAGACCCAGTAGTGTGAACATGCAGAAGCTGAATGATCGGATATTCCCCTCTGAGTGTAGTAAACCCGAGACACGGCAGAGGCCATAGACGGCGTCCCCAGTGCATGATCCATTCTGGACAAGGTATGCCTTCCCGCTGCATGACATGAATAGTCCCTCCCGTTGGGATGATGGTGCCTATAAATGTCTACCCAGCCTAATTCATCCAATAGTGCTCTCAGGGGCGAAGCAGACTGAGAGGTTACTGGCGGGCCCGCACCGTGTTTATCCACTAGGGGATTAACCAACATATTAAGGTCTCCCACACAAAGCTTGCGGGTATGTGGCCGCGAACACCGCAGCCTGATGTAGCACATGTAGGGAAGCATGAGGGGGATTATAAATGCCTAGGAGCACATATGGGTGATTATCTATGTATGCGAAAACAAACACAAACCTCCCCTCATTATCCCTCCGGACAGCTATAGGATCCCACTTCAGAGACTTGTTAATGAACAATGACACCCCCCTAGAATAAGAAGTATGACATGCATGTTCAGACCACTGGACCCATTGCCTCCTCATCCTATGTGAAGTGTTAGGAGTAAGGTGTGTCTCCTGCAGACATAAAATGTGAGGGTTAAACCGTCTGATATGTGAAAATACCATAACTCACTTCCTTGGTGTCCCCAGGCCTCTAACATTCCAAGACATTACCGTAATGGACGCCATATCTGATCCCAGGACCTATAATAAACAATAAGGACAATCCCTACTGAGAGGTGTCCAATCCATAGAATAACATAGACATTATTATGCGGTGTGTGGAGTGAGAAAAGAAAGAGGAAAAGTTCACTGTCCCAGTGCTTTGTAACTAAATCACCAAACCGTGGTGACAAAACACATTGAACTCCAACCAGTAAAAGAAACATCAGAGATTGCGTCATCTCCGTTGCACTAATAGGTGTGAAAAATCACAGTACGGGGGAAGAATCCCGCAATACCATATGATGTATATAGCAACACAGTATAATGAAATTATCAGTGGGAAGAAAAAGAAGACAGGAAAGACTGGTGCATCTCACATAGCGTAGTGACACCCGTGCTCCAAATCCGAAGCACAGGTGTTACCACAGACCCTAGAGCAGTATAACTGAATGTGTAGACAGTAGGCAAAACAAACCAGTTTTGGAAAAGATCATAAAACTTTTGCAACCAGCATCAGAGTTGAGTATACAGACAGCTTGTGAAGCTCCGTCGCCCCCTAGCGGTAGCTGCCGGATAACATTGGCCCATATATACATCCAAGTATGGGGAAAGACGTACATAGTGACATACAAACAGGGGCGACATACACACATAGCAACGAAAGCATAAAGGCAACGACTCCAATGCCGAATAGGAGTAATTAGGGCTACAGTCGGAGCCTCTCTCCGGAACATATATTAGTCTCCGCTTCCAGGAGCCCAAAACCAATATAGGATATGTCCGGAGCAGCACCAACAGCTCAGTCGGGTCTCACACGTAAAACAGGCACAACGAGCCCGCAATTTGCAATAAACCAGGTGCTGTTTCAGGACAGGTGTTGCTGAACATGCCACACAGCTGTCATGGTGGCGATCTCCTCCAGCACGTGTCAGGCAGGGTGATTAGCCAGTTACGGACGGTTAGGAGAACGGCCGTGCTGGCGATAGAGCCATTCCTCCGCCTCTTGTGGAGTCCCAAAGAACACCGCTCTATCCCCGTCTACCACTCGGAGACGTGCAGGGTATGCCATCGAGTAAGGGATATTCTTCTCTTTCAGTTTGCGTTTCACCGCCATGTAAGTCGCCCTTTTCTTCTGTAGCTCCGCTGAGAAATCGGGAAAGATTGAAACCGGGGCCCCATTATATGTTATCTCCGGTAGGCGTCTAGCATGGCGTAGGACCAGATCACGGTCTGTGCTATTCAGAAGACGGGCCAAAAACGGTCTAGGGGGAGCCCCTGGCTGCGGAGGCCTAGCTGGCACTCTGTGAGCGCGTTCAATGGCGAACGCGGAGGAGAAGGTTACCTCGGGCAGCAGGGAAGTCAGCCACTGGGTAGTGAAGGCAATTGGGTCCTGTCCCTCTGCACGCTCCGGCAGCCCGAGGATCCGCAAATTGTTTCGCCTGAGGCGATTTTCCAGGTCGTCTGCCTTTTGGCGCCAACCCTCTGCCTGGTGTTCTAGCGCTGCGACTGCTGCAGGGACCGGCTCCATCCTGTCCTCCAGGCCAGATACCCGTTCTTCTACATGGCGGACCCTCTCCCTAAGCGCCTGCATGTCATGCCTCAGAAGCCCGACATCTATTTTCACCTCCTCTATCTTTCCCGTGAGTGAGGTAGTGCTTGCTGCGATAGCCTCCAGTACTGAGGTAAGCTGTGCCGATACCTTTGTGAGGGCTGGTTCTGGCTGCTCCTCTCCCTCCGAGGCCTCGCTGTGTTCCGGACTCGGAGCCTGTGAAGAGCCGGCGCCATCTTGGATCCCCTGACGGACATACTCCGCCAACCGCTCTGCCGCCGCCGATTGCGCTCTAGTGGGGCTCATCTTGTGGGTAATCGGTGCCGCCAGTCCTCTCCTCGGAATACAGGTAACCTGTGTGCTCAGGATCAATGCAGGATGATGTATTAGCGGGGTTCTCACGGAGCAGCTCTTACATGCGTCTGCTCGCCTCGCTGTCCAGGCCACGCCCCGCAAAAAACAACTCTAATCGTGCCTGGACTGCCAAGGGCATGATGAAAGTTGCACCATTTTAACTGCTAGGATACCTCAGGCCAGAGAATAGTGCTGTGCAATGTACCTCAGACTGTGGCGCTTTAGCAATTTCAAATCTACAGCTCCCATTACAACGGGAAAATACATGGTGGAAACAGAATAAGGCCATGTTCACACTACCTGAAAGACGGGCCGTTCCGTGACCCGGCCGGGTCACGGAACGGTCGATCTCTGCAAAGATCATCCTGGCCGATACTGCAGTACCAGCCGGATGATCTTTATGGCCATAGAGTTCGGATGCGGGCGCATCAGCGCGCACCCACATCAGAACTTCCCATAGCTCACAATGAAGCAAGAGGCCGAAGCCACTCGCTTCATTGTGTGAACTGACAGGGTTTCCTACGGCCGCGATTCACATGTCAGTTCTTTGCGGCGCCGCACGGGATCCCGGCCGGAGCGTATACTATCTAATACTATTGGCGACATTTTCAGACAGCTCGAGGGTGACATGATCCTGGCAACAAAGGAGGGAAATCATTCTGAGCACGACGAGGTGGACACACCCACTGCTGTTACATTTGTGTCATATACAACTTACATTATTACATTACATACATTATTATAACTTGCAACTTATACTGTTTGCTGGTATACATTCTCGTGGAATATACTTCACATAGTTACAAGTATTTCCCCTATTGATTCCTAATCCAACTTGGAAGCAGGTTATGCTACTCTGACTCACTAAGACTTAACAAATCAATTACCTACTAATTCCACCTTCTAATTCCTTGCAAATTCATTATATGCCAAAATCTTCTTTTTCTAACCCTGCAACCTGGGATTGTTGATGTAATTTAATTATAACATTGAGTTTCATGTGCAATTTTTTTCATCCCATCAGTCAGAGTGTGCAAGGGCCCTGGAACTCTCACCATTGGTCAATTATTTTCTACTAAACTTTGTAGTTTGTGGACCTAGGTAATTTTATTTTGTTTTATTGTAATATTTTGTACCACAATTATACATAATTTACTTTATCATTTATATCTACTATTATACATTATATTATGTATTGTAAGTGTTCTCTATCTTTCGGAATTAGGATAAATTAGGGATCCCCTAGAGAGCCTGTTACTTTTTATTCTAATTTACATTTGGGTCAAACTTTTATAGTTTAATATAAGACTCATCAGATATATAATACTGGAAGTTTGTCCTTATGTTGTTTAAATTGTATTATACTTTCTAAGCTATGCAATACATTTTAACCATTTACAGAAATCATTTTTAGAAGTGATTTTGAGAGCCTACCATTTCCTCACGTTTCTATGCTTTATTCATAAATGTACCATCAATTGTGGGAAAATTTAGGAATGAAATTTTATATATTTTTATATTTATATTATGTTTTCATGTCAGTTTTGCTTCTGTAAACATGCAGTTGTAAGTAAGTACAGTGGTACCTCGGTTTTCGAACTTAATTGGTTCCGGAAGGCAGTTTGAGAACCGAGCAAAGTCTTCCCATAGGAAATAATGTAAATGTGATTAATTGGTTCCAGCAGCCACCAATAATTCCCTACAATACTCATTTATTACACTGATAAGTGCTCAGTATAATCACTACAGTACAGAAGAGAACAGCACTATACTGTACAGGACATTAAACATAAGAAATGTTCATCAGAACCAGCAATTATAGTACAGTAGTCACCAACTCCTCACCCATCCTTTACTGTATAGCGTCCCCCCCATTCAAGCACTGTAATGTATGGGAGATGGTGGTGCACTGCCTGTACTACTAAAGCACTGTATATGCACTCCAGCAGTCTTATACAGCACTGTACTGTATGTGAAGCCTCCCCACTGCTTAACTCGCCAGGTACAACCCACCATCCATGCTCGCAAAAACGTTTGAAAAACGTTCGAAAACCGAGCAAAGTTAGAATTCCAAACACTACTTCTGGGTAAATTTTCGTTTGAATACCAAGCAGTTCGAGTTCCAAAGCATTCAAAAACCGAGGTATTACTGTATATAGTAAAATAGCTGTCGGCTATATTGTATTAGACGTGATCCCCTTGATTTTAAGCCGCCAGGTATTTTACTATAGATTTACTTAATACAGCATATTGACGTATTTACATTCAAAAATTTTTTCTTTGTTTCCTTTTAAATAGCAAAACTGAAATAAAAATATAGGAGAATATTTACTAACAAATCTAAAAACACGATTTTGTCAAATATGTTTTGGCATAATTTCAAATCTAAATGTGTTTAGTCAAATTTATGTAAATTGTCTAATAGCATAGTAAATGTGTCTTAAAAATAATGGTCTTTTAATTAGTCAAATAAATTCACCTGGTTCAGAGCAGACGTAGCGATGCGCCAATATATGTGCCTTTTTAAAAAATTGAGCAGTTAATAAATTTAGCTAAAAAAGAATTCTGCTGCACTTTCAACCTAATTAACAACAAAAAATCTAATTCAAAAAGTCGCATCTAATTTGGATAGTCTTGTCTAAAAAAGCTTAATAAATTCATATTAGATTTATTTTGAGCGCAAACTAGATATATTAGACTAAAAACAGGCGCAATTAGTTTGATAAATGTCCCCTATACTGTTTAAATTTTACACATAATAAAAAAGTTGGGGGCTATATTTTATTAGGTGCGATCCTCATGCATTAAAGCTGACAGCTATTTTACCATATATTTACTTAAAAATAAAAGGTGATCACGTCTAATAATCTTGGTGACATGTTTAGACAATTAGGGGTGATATGATTCCGGCAACACAAGAGGGAAACCATTCTGAGTAGTCGCCAAGATTGGTGAGAGGTGGACACACCCACTGCTCTTACATTTGAATCAGCTAAAGCTTATAGAATAGATTATTACAACTTTTGTAATTATGGGAAAATTTAGAAATGAAATTGTATATATTTTTATATTTGTATTATGCTTTCATTTAAGATTTGCTTTTGTAAACTTTTTAAATATGCCTTTTTAATTAAACATATAGTAAAATAGCTGTGGGCTATATTGTATTAGACGCGATCCCCTTGATTGAAAGCCGCCAGGTATTTTACCTTAGATTTACTTATTATAACATATTTATGTTATTTTTTTTTCCTCTTTTTTTTTCAACAAAAATAGCAAAACTGAAATGAAAATATGCTGATTAAAGTTGTTATATAATTAAAAAAGAGCTGGCGGCTATATTGCATTGGATGCAATCCTCTTCCAGCTATTTTACCATATATTTACTTTAAAAAAGGGGGTTGACGTCTAATACTCTTGGTAACATCTTCTTGGTGACATGTTTAGACAACTCGAGGTGATATGATACTGGCAACACAGGAGGGAAACAATTCTGAACACGTTGCCAGGAGTGTGAAGAGGTGGACACAGCCACTGCTGTTACATTTGTATCAGCTACAGCTTATGGAATACAATATTACAACTTGCAGGTTATACTATTTGCCGGTATATATTCTGATGGAATATACACAAATTATTACTTGTACTACTACTGTTAATTCTTAATTTAACCTGGCAGCAAGCTACGCTACTTTGACTCCCTAAGACTTAACACATCAATCACTCTTGCTATTTACTAATTCCTTCCTTCCTAATCTTTTTTTAACTGTGAAACCAGGGACTCATTGTAGATTTAATTATAACATTTATTTATAAAATAGAGTTTCATGTGTCATTTTTTTCTATTCCATCAGTCAAAGTGTTCAAGTGACCTGAGACTCTCACCATTGGTCTATCATTTTCTACTAAACCTTGTATTTTATAGACCTGTAGGTCATTTTTGTTTTGTTCTATTGTAATATTTTGTACTGTGTGCCGCAATTATACACAATTTATTTATCCATTATATCTGGGTCAAACTCTTTTATTTTTATATAAAACTCATCAGATACATAATAATGAAAGTGTGTGCCTCTGTTGTTTACATTGTATTATACTTTGTTTGTTATAAAGCTATGCAATACATTTTAGGAGAAATTTTGGGAGCCTACTATTTCTTCACATTTCTATGTTTTATTCATAAACATATTGTCAGTTCCCTTTTTCCGTTAGTTCCCAATTGCGAGTAAATTTAGAAATGAAATGGTATATATTTTGATTTTATATTATGATTTCATTTAAGTTTTGCTTTTGTAAACAAAAAAATTGCTAAATTAGTAAACATATAGTACAATAGCTTGTGGCTACATTTTATTAGACGCAATATACTTGCTTTAAAGCTGCCAGGTACAATACTATAGATTTACTTAATATAGCATATTTTCATTAAAATTTAGCAATTTTTTCATTTAAAATAGCAAAACTGAAACGAAAATTTGCTGTTTTAAGTTTATATATATAGTATAAAAACTGAAGGCTATATTACATTAGATGTGATCCTCTTGCATTAAAGCAGCCAGCTATTTTACTATATATTTATGTAAAACAAAAAGGGATCCCGTATTATACTATTGGCGACATGTTCAGACAGCTCGGGGGTGACATGATCTCGGCAACACAGGAGGGAAACCATTTTAAGCACGACACCAAGAGTGGTGAGAGGTGAAAGCACCCACCACTGTTACATTTGTATTATATACAGCTTATGGGATACATTATTACAACTTGCAACTAATACTATTTACTGGTATACATTCTCATGGAATATATACTACAAATAGTTTCAAGTACTTCCACTATTGATTCTTCATCCAACTTGGCAGCAGGTTACGCTACTCTGACTCATGAAGACTTAACAAATCAATCACCCATGCCACCTACTAATTCCTTGAATGCAGTTGGGTTTACATGCTCAGATTTTCTTTTTTTTAACCCTGCAACCTTCCGTTTATTATGAACAATGAATGAAGGATAAAAGGAGGCACTCACCAGCAGTGTATTCAGACCATCCGGCTTTTATTGCTGTGCGCAGGGGGAGCGGGGGAGACAAGGTGGGTGACCGCAGTTTCGCGGCTTAGTGCCGCTTTGACGAACCCTCATGTGACTGGTACGTCACTTCCTTTTATGTGTGCAACTTTATCAAACAATGTGAGTGACAAACAAACAAACATCCATTAAAATAAAGTACAAAATACACTGGCTAGCATATTCGGATATAGGGATTCATGCAATATTCACATCACTACGAGTATTAAGACCCAAGGCGCCAAGCGCATCATATTTAATAATAAGTTCAGTTTCTTTTTGAAGGAGCAACCGCTTTCTATCACCCCCACCTTTTGGGGGAGGGACAATACATAACCCAGCAAAATGTAACTGTGAGGAATCCCCATCATGTTCCTGCTGAATATGTCTGATCAGGCAGGGGCTACCTTTCCCTGTCTGCACTGATCTGACATGCTCTGAGAATCTCCTCCACATGGGACGGATGGTCTTCCCTATATAATATTTGCCACAGTTACAAATCAAAGCATATACCACATACTGGCTTTTGCATGTCATAAAGTCATTAACCACATGTTCATGGCCACCTAATTTAATGTATCTACCATTATTTAATGATCTACAGTAGTGGCAATGGCCACACTTAAAATTACCCTTGGCTGACCTGGATGTAAGCGATGACCCTTCTTTTTGTGGATTCTGTTTGTCAAGTCTCCCATGGACTAGTAGATCTTTAATGTTCTGAGTGCGTCTAAATGTCACTGTGGGGCGCTCAGCAATGTGTCCTCTTAGGTGTTCGTCCTGTTCTACAATGTGCCAGTTTTTGTAAATAGCGTTCTTAATGGTTCTCTCCAGGGGTGAATAATCAAATGTGAATACCACTCTTTTTTTACGTGTGGCCATTGCCACTACTGTAGATCATTAAATAATGGTAGATACATTAAATTAGGTGGCCATGAACATGTGGTTAATGACTTCATGACATGCAAAAGCCAGTATGTGGTATATGCTTTGATTTGTAACTGTGGCAAATATTATATAGGGAAGACCATCCGCCCCATGTGGAGGAGATTCTCAGAGCATGTCAGATCAGTGCAGACAGGGAAAGGTAGCCCCTGCCTGATCAGACATATTCAGCAGGAACATGATGGGGATTCCTCACAGTTACATTTTGCTGGGTTATGTATTGTCCCTCCCCCAAAAGGTGGGGGTGATAGAAAGCGGTTGCTCCTTCAAAAAGAAACTGAACTTATTATTAAATATGATGCGCTTGGCGCCTTGGGTCTTAATACTCGTAGTGATGTGAATATTGCATGAATCCCTATATCCGAATATGCTAGCCAGTGTATTTTGTACTTTATTTTAATGGATGTTTGTTTGTTTGTCACTCACATTGTTTGATAAAGTTGCACACATAAAAGGAAGTGACGTACCAGTCACATGAGGGTTCGTCAAAGCGGCACTAAGCCGGGAAACTGCGGTCACCCACCTTGTCTCCCCCGCTCCCCCTGCGCACAGCAATAAAAGCCGGATGGTCTGAATACACTGCTGGTGAGTGCCTCCTTTTATCCTTCATTCATTGTTCATACAGCATGTTTATTTCGGATTGAGCACCACCACATACCGGACCCAGCCTGAGATAGTGCCATCTAGTGGAGAGCCAGGCAGTGCCATCACTTTTTTCTTTCTTGTTGGATTCTTCCGTTTATTATGTTTTATTTTATTGTAATATTTTGTATTGTGTACCGCAATTATAAACAATTTATTTTATCAATTATAACTATGCTATTAGACATTGTATTACGGAATATAAGTGTCATCTGTCTTTCAGTATTATGATACTTAAGGGATCCCATAGAGAGCCTGTTACTTTTTATACTTATTTACATAGGGGTAAAACTCTTTTATTTTAATATAAGACTCAGCAGATACATAATACTGTAAGTGTGTCCCAATGTTGTTTACATTGAATTATACTTTGTTTGCTATAAAGCTATGCAATACATTTTACCTTTTACAGAAATCATTTTTAAGAGTGATTTTGAGAGCCTACTATTTCTTCACATTTCTATTTTTTTTCCATAAATGTACCCTCAATTGCCTTTTGCTAAAACTCCCCAAATGCTGGAAAATTTTGAAATTAAATTGTATATATTTTTATATTTATATTATATTTTCATTTAAGTTAAGTATAATAGCTGTCGGCTATATTGTTTTAAACGCGATCCCCTAGATATACTTATTACAGCATATTGACTTTCTAAATTTTTTATTTTTTATTTTTTTCAAATGCAAAATTGAAATTAAAATATGCTGTTTTAAGTTTATATATAATAAAAAAAGCTGGTGGCTATATTGCATTAGAAACAATATACTTGCATTAAAGCTGCCAGCTATTTTACCATATATTTACTTAAAATAAAAGGTGATCACATCTAATACTGTTGGCGAGATGTTCTTTGTGGCATGTTCAGACAACTCAGGGTGTTACGATCCCGGCAACATCGGAAGGAAACGATTCTGCGCATGTCACCAAGAGTGGTGAAATGTGGACACACGCTGTCAGGATTTGAACCTAGGGACACCTGCAAACCAGGTTGCAGCTCTACTCACTGAGCCACTGAACCTTGCTGGACAGCTCCAGTTCTGAATATGTTGGTCAAGATCATGTTTCTGTAGTTTCCAGCCTTGAATCCTTAATTGGCTCCACCCCTGGAGTTCCTATATAAACCCAGCCTTTCCACTTCCTCCTTGTGTGATTATTGTGCTCTGCACTTAATCAAGCTACTCCTTTCTCTGCTGGTTTTATTACTTATCTGTGTACCGAACTCTGGCTAGTTATCTGACTACGATTCTGCCTTATCCTCCAACTATATTGCTGCTCTCTGTGCACCGGACTCTGGCTCGGTACCTGACTACGCTTTTGTATAAACCTCCAAACACATTACTGCTACCTGTGTATGGACTTCTGGCTGACTGCTGACCACGCTTGTCTCCACCACGCCACTGCAACCTGTCTACCAACCTCCAACTAACTACTGATCAAGGTTAGTCTCTTGTACTTTTGTCTACATCCAGTGTTGTTATTGCTAATGGGCTCAAACCCAGACTAGACTGTTACACACCGGCTGCTGTTACATTTGTATCAGCTACAACTGAAATTCATGATTACTACAGATGAGTGAATACAATTCGATTGAGTAGGTATTCGATATTCGATTCAACTATGGCGGTATTCAAAAGATTCTAATACAATCGAGTAGTGTGTCGAATACGCGGAAAACATTCGAAAGCCCTCCCATCACACTTGGCGCTTTTTTTAATCCAATCAACATGCAGGAAGGCCGTGAGGGACCCTGGTAGTACGCACGCAGGCTGAAAACGGGTCTATGCTCATTGGATAGCTGAACCACATGACCTCGAATCTTAAATACTTGGCTCCCACTGCTCGACTGCAGATGTGCTTTCAACCTAGTCAGGGAGAGTTCTTCGAGCAGGGAGAGATTTAATAGCGTTTTTTGTTAGGCAGGCTTACTACTGAACCCAAAAGTCCTTTTCAGGGCTAATATTCAGCGAAAAAGTCATCTCTGCATCCAAAGCACTTCTCAGTGCTGAGAAATAGATTATATAACAGCATCAGCTGTTTTCATTCCAGTACCCTGTGTGTACAAGTGACTTATAGTGTCCCTGGTTTAGCCCACTAAGGAAGGGCACGTTAACATTACACCTATTGTGCCAGTTGCACAGTAAAAGGCACATGATACCTATTGTGCCAGTTGCCCAGTAAAAGGCACATGATACCTATTGTGCCAGGTGCCCAGTAAAAGGCACATGATACCTATTGTGCCAGTTGCCCTGTTAAAGGCACGTGATACCTATTGTGCCAGTTGCCTAGTAAAAGGCATGTGATACCTATTGTGCCAGTTGCCTAGTAAAAGGCACGTGATACCTATTGTGCCAGTTGCCCAGTAAAAGGCACGTGATACCTATTGTGCCAGTTGCCCCGTTAAAGGCAAGTGATACCTATTGTGCCAGTGACCCAGTAAAAGGCACGTCATACATACTGTTCCAGTAATGTTCGTACAGCATTACGCGTGATACGCGCAAATAACATGATGCTCTACAGACGCACATTGTTATTATGTATGTATCGCTGCACAAAAAATACGAAGGAAATGTGTGAACATTGCCGTAAACGTTCGTAAAGCGTTCACAAATATTTTTCATTCGCAACTGCGGAGAGTGGCATTATACTGCGATTTTGGGGTGTTGGGTGCACCCAGGCATGCTCCCCCTAATGTCCCAGTGTCATTCTGGAGGTGTTTGCATCCTTTAGGGAGGTTTCATGGGGGACTTGGTGACCTCCAAGTGGTCGAATTTGGATTTCCAAGTGCCGAGAATTTTTTTCCCCATACAGTATAATGGAATCGAGTACTCGTTCGAATAGTTGAATCTCTGCCTACTCAATTTGAATTCTTGAAAGTCGAATATTTCACTACACGCTCATCTCTAATGATTGCAACTTATACTATTTGCCGGTATATATTCTGATGGAATACACCACAAATACTTACAAGTACTACCACTCTTGATTTTTAATTTAACCTGGCAGCAGGCTACGCTACTTTGACTCCCTAAGACTTAACAAATCAATCACTCATGCCACCTACCAATTTATTGAAAAAATATTTAACCCTGCAACCTGGAACTCATTGTAGATGTTACATATTTATAAATAGAGTTTCATATATCATTTTTATCCCATCAGTCAGAGTGTGGAAGAGCCCTGCAATTCTGACTACTGGTCAACTATGATCTACTAAACCTTGTATTTAATGGACCTATAGGTCATTTTATTTTGTTTTGTTTTATTGTAATATTTTGTATAGCGTACTGCAATTATACACAATTTATAATTATATCTATACTATTATACATCATATTACTGATTGTAAGTGTTATCTGTTTTTCTGATACCTAAGGGATCCCCCAAAATAGCCTGGTATTTTTCATCCTATTTTACATCTGGGACAAACTATTTTATTGTAATCCCTTCACGTTAGCCATAGGGGTATATATGTTCCTCCATGCAGCAGGAACATATATAAAGTTCCTAACAGTGAATGGGTTTTAATGTGTGCAGGGTCATTTCACAGACTGTGAACAGTGTAAATGAAAAGCGAAAAAAGAAAACACCAGGATTGCTGATTCTTTTTAATTATGTTTAGAAAAAAAATTAATAGTATGTTTTTGTTTCACTTTTGCTTTTGTAAACGAAAAGATGCTGTTTTAAGTAAATATATAGTAAAATAGCTGCTGGCTATATTTTATTAGAGATAAACCCCTTGCATTAAAGCTGCCAGGTATATTACTATAGATTTACCTAATACAGCATATTTTCATAAAATTTTTTCTTTTTGTTAACAAATGCAAAACTGATACGAAAATATGGAAGCTCATTAAGAAGAAATTCCCAGCACAGCCTCAATCATCATCATACTAATCAGTATAGCGTGAAACAATGGCAGGGTAAAGGTAACGCAGCGGGACACAGATCGGGTTACCAGTACGGTGCTCAGCCTCAAACTAATATCAGATTATAGATAGATTAGTTAACAGGTGGCACTCACCAAATCGTTTAGAGGGTCATTTATTGTAGATGCATACACCGATGAAACATTCGTGGGAGACAAAAACAAAAGGATTGCATGGGCGTTGCACAAGCAACGGGCGGGCCAGTAGAAACAGGCATATGCTGGTGTATGCATCTACAATAGGTGACCATCTAAACGATTTGGTGAGTGCCGCCTATTCACTAATCTACTATTTACCATATGAAAATATGTCTGTGTTGTTATTTTTTTTCCTTATAATTTGGTCACAAAGTCTGCAAAATTAGCTTCGTCCACACAAAATTAATATTTGCAACAAATCTTTCACAGCGAATCCTGCTTCGATGGTTTTGCTTCACTTATCTCTAGATAAAGTAGTTGATCCAGCTCACCTCAGTCAATGTTTGCGGAGTGCACGGACATCCAGTGCTGGCTAGTCACTGATAACGAAGGGATTAACAGTAATCAATGAAAAAAAACATTTAATGTTAAAAGGTCAATTTCCCTGGGTTATGGGCAGAACTTCAGGACATAGACTGGGAGCGGCTGTTATCAAACTGATATAGATAATAAATGGGAAATCTTCAAATGCACACAGAATGCTGGACTCCTAAATTTATTTCTACAGGTAACAAATATAAACAATTAAAATCAAATCATGCATGGCTTATAATTTAAGTTTTGAGGGTGATCAATGACAAAGAAAAAATCGTTGAGGTTAGCTATAGCCTTTAAAGAGGAACTATAAAAAGGTTTGTGTGAACGAACTGCTGATAATTCCCGGTAGCTGCTGAACTACCCTTACTCTTCTCCCACTGTCAGGTGCTGCCTTTTTCAGGATAATCCATGCTATAAAAAAATGCAAATTTACTTGTTAGGACCACTAGGGCCAGAGCACCATTCAGCTTACCTGCCGCATATGCATAAGCAGGTAGGCTGTAATAAGCGTCAGTAAGTGTGAGCATTGGTCGCGGCGGGTAGATCAAATGTTGCTCTAGTGCTCTTAATGAGCGAATTTGAATATTTTTATAGCTTGGATTATCCTGAAGATGGTGGCACTTGAGAGCGGGAAAAGACTGGCAACGGTAAGGGGAGAGAAAGAAGGAAGAGAAAGGGGAAAGGAAAGGCCCTAAATAATGGAGGGTTAATTACTGGGAATCAAGAGTAAGCTGAGTTACTGAATGGTTTCTTCAGCTCTGTACATACAAAAAAAGAGGAGGGAGACAAGGTGGGCGGGGTCAGGGCTGAGGGGCTGAGGTAGGAGGGGCCAGTGCTGGTAACACATCAAGTAATGTACTGAACTGGCTCACTGTAGATATGGTCCAAGAAAAATTAGATAAACTAAATGTAAGCAAAGCTCTAGGACCTGATAGATTATACCTAAGAGTTCTTTCAGAGCTTAGTTCTGTAATTTTTGTATCCTTGTATAAAATATTCTGGGATTATTTGGTGACTGACTTTGTGCCGAGGGAGTGGCGCAAGGCAATCTTCATGAAAAACTCCAATGTGATGGATACAGAAGAGGACCTTGTCTAGGCCAACGCCTTTCTGGTTACATACTCTTAGTCAGAGGCGCTAAGCCTGCTTTATATTGGATTCCTTGTGTCCACCTGGGTGGTGGTGGATCGTGCACAGGAGTACCTGCAAAATAGTGAGCAGGCTAAACTGTGTGTGGTTGCCATCTCTATTTAATGTGTTGTATTTGTATATAATGTATAGTGTCTTGTCATCTTTATGTTATTAGTAGTAGAATAGTTTTACATATCTGCGAGCGTTGTATGTTACTCCTGTGGTGTATGAAGGATCAGTGGGTGGGTGTACCATATATAACACAGAGAAAGAGGCCTGTACAGGAAACAAACATATGAGACTAGGAGCGGACCAAAGGGACTAAATATCCACAGACCAGAATCCCTTTATCACTAACTATGTAACTATGTAGTCTTTATGCACTCTGGCACCTGGCCACAATGGCCAGGCCCTGGAAGGGACTGTTTCTCTGGTACAGCAGCAGTGAGCACTAGATTAGACTTTACTAAACCATTCTGCCCCACCAGGAACATACTAGGAGTTATTACACAGGGACCTTGGACTAGGTCCCATTGGTGGAGAATATCTGAGGTCACTCAATGTCCCTTTGTGTAGAACATTTTACAAAGAGACTCTGATAGGCAGAGGGAATAGGACGTGGCTGGTCTCCTATACATACAAAGTAACATACACAGAAACATCAACTGACCTCCAAAATGGTGGACGACTGGAAACCCTTATATGAGCATGTCTTATGGGGCACGTGGGCAATGTATGGATCATTACCAGATGTTCCTACCTCTATGCCAAATACCTTTTAGGGGAGATAAGTTGAGGTAGGTTTAACCATATTTGGTCAACAGAATGTAAAGCTTCACTCTTCAAAATGGTATCTAAAGCCAGTGATTTGGGTATGAGGGGGGATTGTTAATTGAAGAATGACAAGAAACATCTATGCCGAAGCTCTAATAGTCTAATAAACATCTATGCCGAAGCTCTAATAGTCTAATAAACATCTATGCCGAAGTCTAATAATTGATAATTTTCTCCTGCATACTTGTTTTATTGCCTTATGTTGCTCATATCATTTTTGTACATGTTTTTGTGAGAATTAAATTTGTCATATTTTTGCTTAGAAGAATTTGGAGTCTTTTCTCTAAGTAACTTAGTTACATGTAAAAATAGGAAAAGAGGAAAAAAAAATATTTTGTAGCCGGCAACTCTAGAGTTTACATATAATAAGAACAGTCACAGCTGTGAAGCATCTAAACTCAGGTCTCTTTGTTCCTGATCTCTATATAAGACAGGATTCCGGCTCCTTACATTGACACACACCTCCGATTCTACAAAGCCCGTCATCCACCATGTCAACGTGAATTCTCCATGGAGACAACGTCCGTCCTTACACTGGAAATCCTATTACTTCTCCTGCTGCTTCTGATCACATTCAGCTTCGTCAACACTGACCGCTCATCGGCTTGTAAGCTGAATCCTATCCCGGCCTATGAGGAGTACGAATATGTGCAGGACGGAGACATCATCATTGGAGGGATATTCTCTGTCAATTGTTTAATTGCTGGAATGAGATATATGGGCATGTCCTGTGTACATTCATGGATCTGCATCAAGTAAGTGAAGTAAACTCATAAGAAGGCTGGGGGGACTATTTATCTATCTCTGCATGAATTATATGGAGATTATTATTATTATTATTATTATTATTTGGTGCGGATTTCTTGTATGCAGTGCAATAGGTAAAATCTGCAGTAAATATCCACAGTAAGCATTCTGGACATAGTCATATACACTACATGACTTGGTATTGCATTATACTATATGGTGCTGAATCCACACTTAATATCAGCAACAAAGTCAAAGACACATTTCGATAAAGAGTAATCAACTTGATCTCAACTTCTATTGTAATCTGTTATCCTGGTATTCGCTTCTCTCTGCTGCACATTTGAATAGGCTTTATAAGATAAAGTGTGAGCCCTCCGTGGGGTACGTTACTGTGCACATACTTTATATGTAGGTGATTCATAAGAAAGTAAAGCACTTACCTGGGTAAATCTCACCTACTTCTAGAGTAAGCCCTTGCTAGGATCCTTCTGGTAAGATGTGTGGCTAATAACATCATGAATAGCTTCATCAGTCTCCTCTTCATCACATCTAACAGTCTTTTAGATTTCATTTGGTCACATGATACCTTTTAATGTTCTGTATAAATGTTTAATGCAGAACAATTGGATTTGGACACAGGCTGAACTATTCCGGCCCGGTAAATGTTTCAGAAATTTAAATGTTTTATTCAGAACAATACAATTTTTTACTAAGTACTAATCTATATGTTCAGTAGCTTATCACAGAGGTGGGGTACTCCGAACGAGATATGTTTTTAAGCTATGGCCAGGGAGAAGGTGGATATACACAATGACTGTCACTTCCCTCAGTAAACAATGGTTTCAACATATAATGGTCACCCCACAACCAATTTATATCGTATGTTGAGGGACCAGTGTATGGCCAAAGGTTCTGTGATCATCTGTATAATGCTATTTCCCCTGTATAATCTGTATAATCCTGTAGGTTCCCCAGAACAAAGTCTATTCTCCACAGGGGCCTTAAAGTCTCCAGCCATTTTCCATTTTTCTCCACACTACTCATTGATATCCTGCAGAGATCTTTTCCACTCGAGAACATTACCTATGAAAGTCAATGGGAATAGGTATAATGCATTGTTTAAAGGGGAACTATCATCACGTTAGATGAATCTAACCTGGTGATAGCCCCTTATTACACATGGGGCGCAGAGGATGAAGGTATGTCTCTTACAATCCTCGGTCCAGAGCACCGTTAGTATCACTGCCCCTCACCCATAGCGCTGAGCCGGCCCACTCCTTTTAATGGAGTAGATGGGCCGGATTGGTGCTCTGGGAGCGAGGCAGTGCTCTTAACGCTGCTTCGGATTACATTGCTAACAGCACGGGAACAGCGACAAAGAAGAAGGCAAGAGACATACCATCCTCTTCGGCACTGAATTATATATCCATCTTAAAGCTTTTCCATACAAGGTTGGTGATTATTCATACAGACCAGTTATGCAGTGATTTTCCTCTGACAGGCCGCTGCATCAATTCTACAGGAATCTACAAACTTTTCTTTTTACTGTCGACCAAATAAACAAAGACCCAACACTGTTACCCAACGTGACCCTGGGATATCACATATTTGACTCCTGTGCTCATCCAGGGAAAGCGATAAGAAATGTCCTACAGATATTATCAGGACCCGGGGCGACCGTCCCAAATTATTCCTGTAGAAAGAACTGGAGAATGGCCGGGTTTATTGGGGACCAGAGTACGAGCACAACTTTGCCGATAATTAAATTTTTGACTATATTTAAATATCCTGTGGTGAGTACAATACATTTAATTCTAATGATAGACAAAAAGATGCTTGTAGAGTGGGAAATCACAAGTAGGATAAGAAGTGAACATGGATGTCCCCCAATATCTACAAATGGGCTGGGTTGGACTTGGGTTTGTTGGTCCCACCATAAAATATGATTCCGGGATCCATCCTCTATGTATACAGAACAGTACATGTTCATTCTTTTTTTTTTTCAAACTAAACTTTGAAAATTTTGAGAATTTTTGGAGAAATATGTATAAAAGTTTCTCAAAGGTGGTGGTCATACATCTTGGAGTACAGTACAGTAAAAAGGCGGGTACAAGGGATTAACCGTAATCTCTTGCAGCTGGCCAATCATCTACAAGCCACCCCTCTGCAACGTCACACTTTCTTCTTCCCTATACAGGAGTGTGCCGTCAGCCCACCATTCAGCTACTGATCAGTGAATTGAACACACCCACACACATTGAGGAGATTTTTGATAATATGCGGAGACAGGGAAAGATAGAGCAAAGTAGTAGTATAATTAGGGTGCCTTCACACCTACCGGATCCACAGCGGATCTCACTTCTGCGGATTCGAAGCGAGAACCGGTATCCATTCACCCCTATGATAGCACATATTCGCAGCGGGATTAACATCCCGCTGTGAATATGTGCTTTAACTCCCTGTTGCCCGCAGCCCCGCCGTGGCATCCCCCATCCCCGGCGGCGGAACTGTATGCTCTCGGCGGCGGGATGCGGACAGCGGCGGGCTGGGGGTGGGCTGTTGGGGGGATGTGGCCGGTATGGGGGGATGCGAAGGGGTTGCGACGGCGGGGCTGCGGGCACCAGGGAGTTAAAGCACATATTCACAGCGGGATGTTAATCCCGCTGCAAATATGTTCTAACATAGGGGTGAATTGATACCGGATCCGCAGCGGTTCTCGCTTCGAATCCGCAGAAGTGAGATCCGCTGTCGATCCGGTAGGTGTGAAGGCACCCTTAGTGTAGCTGGGAAATTACTCCTGTTACTTTGCATGTCAGTACAAGGTGGCCACCACTGTCAACAGCATTCCTGGGAGATTTTAACCCTTTGAATTACCTGTCAGGTTACATTTTTAGTAAAACTGTGTCTGGCAGCATAAAAACCATGATTGTACGTGAGTAATCCATCACTGCTGGTTGAATTTTATTGCCCCTGTGCCTGATGTTAAAAAGTAAGTATTAGTCACCAATCATGCACGTTAATAAAGTGTCAATCCAAGCAAAGTCCAAAGAAAAGTATATACCCACGGTACAAAGTATCAGGTAATGTTTGATACCAATTAATATAATAATCAGGTAAAAAAAAAATAATGCATGTCAATTAAGAGGCATTTGAATAAACTGAACCCCATCATCAAATGTAATGCCCATGGTAAGGCTAAAACCATTTTTAAAAAACATACATATTTCTCCACACCAGCTTAAAGGGAAACTGATACCTGGGAGAGCAGGGACAAACCCACCCTTTCCATAATAAACACCCTATACTTACCCCCTCCTGCCAGTCCCGCTCCAGACAACAGTCCCGTCGCCAGCAAATTGGCATTGCTCCTCTTTGTGCTCATTATGGTAATGAGCAGAGATGAGTTCTATGTCCATAGGAAATCATTGTGCATTGTCCATTGTGCAGGCTGTCATAACACACATGGTACAGATCAAGAAAACCCCTTAAAATAAATCTAGATATATTTACTCAAAACAAGATATCATGAAAACATCTCAAGGGGAACTCGGCAATATTTTATTTTTCTGTTAAATAAACGAGTGTCCAAAAGTATATAGATCTGTAATATACAGTACTTATTAAAAATTTCCAGTACATATCAGCTGCTGTGTGTCCTGCATGAAGTAATGTATTCTTTTTTTTGGTCTAACACAGTGCTCTCTGCTGCCACCTCTGTCCATGTCAGGAACTGTCCAGAGCGGCAGCAAATTCCCATAGAAAACCTCTCCTGCTCTGGACAGTTCCTGACATGGACAGAGGTGGCAGCAGAGAGCACTGTGTGAGAATGGAAAGAATACACCACTTCCTGCAGGACATACAGCAGCTGATAAGTACTGGGGATTTTTTAAATAGAAGCAAATTACAAATCTGTAGAACTGTCTTACACCAGTTGGTTTAAAAGAATATTCAATGAATGTTATCTTCCAGGTAATGTAATATAAACCGCTGACATTATGACCCCCTCCCTCTCTCTCATAGATCAGCTATGGAGCCTCAGATGTGTCTTTAGGCAGCCGACAGCATTTCCCAAACTTTTTCAGGACAATTCAGAACGATCATGAAACCTTTTTGTCCTTATGTGAACTCATCAAACACTTTGGATGGACTTGGGTCGGAATCATAACATCAAGTGACGAGAGCGGAGTACGAGAAGCTAATTTACTATACCACTTTCTGAACCACCGTTACATCTGTGTGGCCTTTATAGTATCGGAAGGTCTTAGAATTCAGCCAGGGGCTGTAGGTCATGACAAAGACTATGAGATTATTAAAAAACTGTCGGCACAAGTGGTCATTCTCTGCGGCACTTATCACGATATCCTATTTGAGTCTTCTGTTACTGAGTATCTCAAGGGTGTGACCGTGATCTTGACTCCTTCCTGGGCTCCGCACATTGTTCTCATAGAGAAGTATCCAGAGATCTTCAATTGCAGTTTGTCTCTGGAGCCTGAGTCAATAGTTACGGCTGAATTCAAACATTATATCGAGGATTTTCACCCTTTAAAATACCCTGAAGATGTATTACTGCAGAATTTATGGATGACAAAATTTTATTGCTTATCAGGGAATGGAAAAAAAGATGATATGTATGAGAGGCTTTATAATATAGCGCTACACAACTGCACCGGGCTGGAGCGTATGAGGAGCACCGGGAACCACCTGTCCCATGAAATGTATGACCCGGTGTACAATGCAGTAACATTACTGGCTAAGGCGCTGAATCCCATAAACTTGTCTCTACATAATTGGAACAGTAACCAAGCATCTTATCGATACCAGGTGACCCATAGAGCAGATTCTCCATGGTCAACTATTGGGACTAAGAAATTAGACTAGACTTTTACCAAGCCCATGGATGGAAGGAACATTTATACATGTGATGGCTGGTTCATATATAGACAGAGGCTTGCAATTCATTGCTTTTAGGTATGAGTCCTCTGATAAGGTCTCAGTTTAATGTCCAATCGATTCAATGCTCACGAGTGTTGAAGGACAACTCAGTTTTTTCCATTATTTGAAACACATTGCAAAGTTAAATAACTTTGTAATGTGCTTCAATCACCTATCTGCCCCCCTTCGTTATCTTCTTCCCCACCTCGACCCCCACCACCACCACCACCACCACAGCCACCGGAAGAGTAATAAACATACCTAATCACTGTCAACCACAAGATCTTCTGTCCGCATCTTGTCCGTGTCGTCATAAAGGGGGGGGGCTGGTCTAAGAGAGAGAGAGGGGCGTGTTTAGTGTAGGAGGGGAAATGAATGGAGGGGCAGGTACATCGAAAAATCTTAGGTCCCTTCCCGCTCCTTGGGGAAGGAGGAGACAGGAATTCCAGGAGGTACCCGGGCTGTCTCCTTCTTGCCCACAGACCGGGAAGGCATCGGGAATCAAATGCGGAAGGTTCAACAAGGTTCAAGTTCAATCGAACCTGGACGACCCGCTCAGCCAATCAGTGCACTGCCCTGCTGCAGTCACTGATTGGCTGAGCAGGACATCCAGACGCCGGGAGCCCCCGAAGCAAGCTGAAGCGTTGAGCAGGTAATGTATGCTTTGGCCGGCGGAGGGTTAAGTGGGCTGTCACTTTCATACTAGCAGCGGGATGTCAATCCCGCTGCGAGTATGTTATCTAATTAAAAATGACAGGCAAGGTATCCGCAGTGGATTTCACTATGAATTTGTATCGTGAAATTTGCTGCAGATCCGTTACATGTGAAACTGGCCTAAAGAGGATTCCCCATCTTAGAAAGTGAGGGCATCACCAACATGTAACCTTCTCATAACCAAATTAACCCCTCAGTAATCCTACATTGATATCATAGTGATCTACTATGACTTCACAAGATGAAAAAAACCATCTTTAGAAACTTTATGTGTCGTCGGTTTTCTGCTGCCAGAACCACAGGTAGCACAAGACTGTGACAGTGTAAAGCATTTGCCATCCAGTGTCCTTCACTGAGCCAGTTCCAGCATATCAGGTGATGGGTATGATTATACAGTCGAGGATGTGAATTTTTTTTTTTGCAGAGCTTGTATGCCTAATACACATCCCCTAACTGTACATTGTAATCACAACTATCACCAGATACTGACTCCCATTGTTAAAATTAAGTTCACGCCTATCTGACTATTATTTGAAAGTCAAAATATAAAGCTACATATATATATATATATATATATATATATATATATATATATATATATATAAAAAAATGGGAGGTCACATGAAGAAACTGTAAACTACACAATGGACATCTCAAAACTTTATAGGTAGTTTTCCCTGATGCTTTGGTCTTCCGTGACGGGCACAGTGTGGACCCTCTAGAGGAGAAAGATGTACACTGTTCTGGTTGTTTCCTGCACTTAGCAATAACTAAGTGTGTTCCTCATTTTCTGTGATCTGTCTTGGTCTTGCTGCTGCTAGAGAAAGAAGGCTTTGATGCTTTGATTTACCCTGTCAGGCAAAGTGTGGACCCTCTGGAGGAGGAGGAAGACAGACTCAGGATGCATGTCACAGTGCTGGTGGTTTTTCCTATTTTCGTGTTCTCACAGTGTCGACCCCCGGAAGAAGGAAGACAGCATACATGTACACAGTGCTGGTTGTCTCCTGTACTTGGCAATAACTAAGTTTTTTCCTAATTTTTCTGTGCTCTTTCCTGGTCTTGCTGCTGTTATAGACAGAATTCTTCTAACAACAGGCAGTGGAGAGTGTAACGCCTGGAGTAGTGGATCCTCTGTACCGTCACTAGCGATGGCATAAACCGCACCAGGGAGCAGAGTCTAAGGGTGCCGCTGGTTTTCACCAGAGCTCGCCGCAAGGCGGGCGAGGTGTGGCAGGAGCATTAGGCAGGTGATAGTGCTGGCAGTGGTAGATAGGCGTCACCGCGGATGACAGGCAAAGCACAGGAACAATGGACTAGGCAGCGGACAGGAACTAAGGACAGAGGCAGTGGACAGGAACAACAAGGAGCTGGGCCAAACGCTATGGGAAGCATGTAGAGGCTCCAACACGAGGCACAGGGCATGCTGGGATTTATAGGGAGTGAATAGTGCAACTACCAACTAAGGGCGGACTGGCCCTTCAAATCTGAGGCAGCCGGGGTGCGCGCGGCGGCTGGGACAGATGGAGACAGGAGCGGGGCGAGGTAAGGCGCCCCCCCGGGGCCGAACTGGTAGCAGCGGCGGCTGCATGGGGCAGAGGGAGGCCCGGAGCACGGGACGCCGCCGCAGCCGTGACAGAGAGCAGATTGCAGGGCAGGGAGACACCTAGTGGCCAAAACTTTACAGGTGTCCTTCTGAGCTAAGGAGTCATTTTGGATAAAAGAAGTGATTTACAAGTTACAGATCACTTGGGGGGAAATTTATCAAGGGCTTTGCACCTATTTTTTGGTGAATAATTAGATTTTTCACAGAATTTTGGTCTAAGTTCTATTTATGAACCAGTATTTAACAGGTGAATATTTTTTAGATGCCTGTTTTGAATATTCACCCAAAAGTTCGAATAATTCAGGATTAGCACCAATTTATCTTTTGCAACTTTTTAAAAAGTCGCACAAACAGGTGCAGGCTTACGTCTGGTCAGTACCAGGTGAATATACTTGCGCAATTTTTGCTTTCTTGCGTCTTTTTACTTAAATGCATTCACTATGGCATGGCTACAATTTAATAAATCATTAATCAACAAATGTGTAATAGCTGATATCACACCCCGGAAGTAAACAAAGCCAATACAGATATACCATAAAGGGGGGTATTACTCTGGGTGCCACTACAGCAAAACATTATAAATACCTACGAAAAACATACTGTACCCAGAAATCATATAATCAAAAAGGAATTTTATTAATCATGATCAAAGATAAAATACAATAAAATCATGAAATGAATCAGGACAGCTGATTGCAAGAAACACATGGGAAAAGTGCATGTGCTAAAGTGCCAACATGCAGAGAGTCTTACGGCAATACAAAAATTAATAATAAATAGTTAGGTATCTTGACACAGTGGGTTAATCTATCTATACACACAGTAGGAATCTCAATACAATAAACGACATGTATCACAAAGTTAATACCATGGAGTACCCTACTGGTAGAGCATTACCTAAGATGCTGGTTCGCACTCTGCCCATGTGGGGCGCATCGCAGATTTCAGATTGTGTAACAGTTAAAGTAGTTTTTTTTCTCCCCTTTTAAAATTTATATTTAAATTAATAACTTGCTTAAAAACAATAAAAACTTAAATTTAAAAAAATGAAATCTTTATTCACAGTTAAACAAGAATTTGATGAACAAGGGACATTCGGCCATGCATGAGTACGAAGAACTGGTAGCTAACTATGTAATCCATAATAATATAGTAGTTAATGGATCATGGGAAAGAATTTCTGTTGGCTACCTCCTGCCTTACACTACCGAACATATTACAAAAAGAATCGATAAAAGCTCCATTAAATGGAAAACCATCAACAATGAGGTAAGCAGCCATTATCCAGCGAGACCCAAATTCTTGTTCTTCACGATGCAGCCGATGTGGTCTTCAACCTGAGGAGCTTCAACTGCTGGTAAACTAAAAAAGGCTTCCAGCAAATGCTGGGACTTATAGTTCAACAGAAGATGAGACACCTTTAAAAGTCCACAAATTTATAACAGCAGGATATAAGTGGAAGGTATGGGAAAACTAGGAAACATGGCTGCCAAAATCAACATTTTGTATTTGTGGAAAAATAGAGAAGAATCTGGACAAATTACATACAATGATTTCTACAAAATTGTTACTTATGGTTGGTGGATATAATAGAACAATACTTGGATGGCATATCGGAATAAAAATTTCAAACAACCTATAATATTTCTTAAAATGACTCTGTACCCACAATCTGAACCCCCCCCCCCCCCCAAACCGCTTGTACCTTCAGATAGCTGCTTAATCCAAGATCTTCCTGGGGTCCGTTCGGCAAATGATGCAGTTATTGTCCTAAAAAACAACTTCTAAACTTGCAGCCCGGCGTCAAATTGGCGTGGCCTAGAGTATCTGTGCCCTAACTTTGCACCACCCCTCTGTCCCTCCTCCCCACCCTCTTCATCATTAGGAATGCCACAGGATTTTTCTTATTCCTCTGCATTGAACACTGCACAAGTGCCTTAACGATCCAGCCCATGTGCTGTGTTCACACAGCTTTGAATAGGAGAAGACCTGCCTGGGGCATTCCTAGTGATGAACAGGGCAGGGAGGAGGGATGGAGAGGTTGTGCCAGCCTAATGCACACACACCCTAGGCCATGCCAGTTTGAAGTTTAAAAGTTGTTTTTAGGACAATAACTGAATCACCTGCAGAATGGACCCCAGGACAGATCTTGGATTAAAAGCAGCTATCCGAAGGTACAAGTGGCTTGGGGGGGACAGATTGTGGGTACAGCGTCGCTTTAAGGCTAAATTCACACTGGACGTATCTGCAGCGGATTTCATGCTGAGAGTTCGCAGCAAAATCCGCTGTCCCTGTCAGTGTCAAAGTGATTATATACTCGCAGCGGGATTGTCATCCTACTGCGAGTATGTAAGTGCCAGCCCCATTAACCCCCTGCCGCTAGTAGGATACCTTACCTGCTCCACAATCCAGCCGCGTCTGAGGGAATAATAAACAATGGAGCCGTGTCATAGAGGGGATAGTAATCAACAGAGCGTGGTCACAAAGGGGAGGGGATATTAATCAACGGAGCCGCATCACAGAGGGGAGGGGATAATAATCAACAGAGCCGCGTCACAAAGGATGGGGATATTAATCAACAGAGCCGCGTCACAGAGGGGAGGGAATATTAATCAACGGAGCCGCGTCACAGAGGGGAGGGGATATTAATCAACGGAGCGTGGTCACAAAGGGGAGGGGATATTAATCAACGGAGCCGCATCACAGAGGGGAGGGAATAATAAACAACTGAGCCGCGTCACAGAGGGGAGGGGATATTAATCAACGGAGCCGCGTCACAGAAGGGAGGGGATAATCAATGGAGCCGCGTCACAGAGGGGAGGGGATATTAATCAACGGAGCCGCATCACAGAGGGGAGGGGATAATAATTAACGGAGCCGCGTCACAGAGGGGAGGGAATATTAATCAACAGAGCCGCATCACAGAGGGGAGGGGATAATAATCAACGGAGCCGCATCACAGGGGGAGGGGATAATAATCAACGGAGCCGCGTCTCAAAGGGGAGGGGACATTAATCAACAGAGCCGCGTCACAGAGGGGAGGGAATATTAATCAACAGAGCCGCATCACAGAGGGGAGGGGATAATAATCAACGGAGCCGCATCACAGGGGGAGGGGATAATAATCAACGGAGCCGCGTCTCAAAGGGGAGGGGACATTAATCAACAGAGCCGCGTCACAGAGGGGAGGGAATATTAATCAACAGAGCCGCATCACAGAGGGGAGGGGATAATAATCAACAGAGCCGCGTCACAAAGGATGGGGATATTAATCAACAGAGCCGCGTCACAGAGGGGAGGGAATATTAATCAACGGAGCCGCGTCACAGAGGGGAGGGGATATTAATCAACGGAGCGTGGTCACAAAGGGGAGGGGATATTAATCAACGGAGCCGCATCACAGAGGGGAGGGAATAATAAACAACTGAGCCGCGTCACAGAGGGGAGGGGATATTAATCAACGGAGCCGCGTCACAGAAGGGAGGGGATAATCAATGGAGCCGCGTCACAGAGGGGAGGGGATATTAATCAACGGAGCCGCATCACAGAGGGGAGGGGATAATAATTAACGGAGCCGCGTCACAGAGGGGAGGGAATATTAATCAACAGAGCCGCATCACAGAGGGGAGGGGATAATAATCAACGGAGCCGCATCACAGGGGGAGGGGATAATAATCAACGGAGCCGCGTCTCAAAGGGGAGGGGACATTAATCAACAGAGCCGCGTCACAGAGGGGAGGGAATATTAATCAACAGAGCCGCATCACAGAGGGGAGGGGATAATAATCAACGGAGCCGCATCACAGGGGGAGGGGATAATAATCAACGGAGCCGCATCACAGAGGGGAGGGAATATTATTCAACAGAGCCGCGTCACAGAGGGGAGGGGATATTAATCAATGGAGCCGTGTCACAGAGGGGAGGGGATATTAATCAACGGAGCCGCGTCACAGAGGGGAGGGAATAATAAACAACTGAGCCGCGTCACAGAGGGGAGGGGATAATAATCAACGGAGCCGCGTCACAGAGGGGAGGGAATATTATTCAACAGAGCCGCATCACAGAGGGGAGGGTATAATAATCAACGGAGCCGCATCACAGAGGGGAGGGGATAATAATCAACGGAGCCGCGTCACAGAGGGGAGGGGATATTAATCAATGGAGCCGCGTCACAGAGGGGAAATTAATCAATGGAGCCGCGTCACAGAGGGGAAATTAATCAATGGAGCCGCGTCACAGAGGGGAGGGGATGGAAATCAACAGAGCCGCGTCACAGAGGGGAGGGGATAATAATCAACGGAGCCGCGTCACAGAGGGGAGGGGATAGAAATCAACAGAGCCGCATCACAGAGGGGAGGAGATATTAATCAATGGAGCTGCGTCACAGAGCGGAGGGGATAATAATCAACGGAGCCGCATCACAGAGGGGTGGGGATATTAATCAATGGAGCCGCGTCACAGAGGGGAGGGGATATTAATCAATGGAGCCGCGTCACAGAGGAGAGGGGATATTAATCAATGGAGCCGCGTCACAGAGGGGAAATTAATCAATGGAGCCGCGTCACAGAGGGGAGGGGATATTAACCCCTTAAGGACAGAGCCTGAAATGGCCTTAATGACAGAGGCAAATTTTATGAATATGACCTGTGTCACTTTAGTCATTAATAAATTCAGGATGCTTTTACCTATCCGACTGATTCTGAGATTGTTTTCTCGTGACATATTGTACTTTACATTTCTGGTAAATTGGAGTCGATACTCATCACAAATCTTTATGAAAAAAACCCAAATAATGTGAAAAAATGTGAAAAAAAGCATTTTTCCAACTTTGAAACTTTTTTGCGTATACAGAAAGTGGTTATACCACATAAATTATATATTAAATAGCATAAGCAACATGTCTACTTTATGTTGGCGGCATTTATTAAACTATCTTTCATTTTTTTTAGACAATAGGAAGCTTAAAACATTAGCAGCAAATTTCCAAATTTTCAGTAGAATTTCAAAATCAGATATTTTTTAGGCTGGGTTCACACGCTGTAACTGTGCGGCTGTATTTTTTATGCGGCTGTAAATGTGCGGGTGAAACTCCGGCCGTGGGAAAAAATAGACATGCGGCTCAAAACATACGGTCATTTACTTGGAAATCTGGTTCAACTAAAAATAACAAATAAAATGTTAAGAAAGTGATGGAAACACCTCTGGATGCATCTGGGAAAGCAGGGAACACAGTTTACATAAATCGCTATTACCGGGGTTTGCGATCCTCTGCACTATAGCCGATGTCTCTCATGGTTAATATATTGAATTAATAAAACAAATTTTCTGTCTAATAAAGTCCCTTTTATTGTTCAATAATTAAATGTAAACGATTCCATCATTTTGCAATTAAATATACTGTTAAAATAAATATATATATAAATAAATGTATATTTATATATATATTTATTTTTTGACAGTATATTTAATTGCACAATGATGGATTCATTAGAATTAAATTATTGAACAAAGAAACTGAATTTATTTCAACGAAAATGTGTTTTATTAATTAAATATTAATTAGTACAGGAAGCTCCATAAGCTGTAATTCATATTGCCGGCAATAGAGCTTTCTGTACTAATCATCACTTTACTTTAATGAAAACATCAAATGTTTCTTCTAATTATGTTATGACAATAGCATTATTAGAAGAAACATTTAGAATTATATGTGCGCTCAGCTGATTGGCTGATCGGCTGAGCGCACATATAATGAGCCGGTCCGCAGTACAGTCACTTCATTGTGCTGCGGACCAGCGAAGAGACAACATCGGGGTGAGTATGGAGCTCTCCCCACCCCCTCCCCAGCACTGCACCCCTCCCAGCAAGGAAGGGGGGGTCAGTTAACCCCTTCCTTGCTGGGATGGGTGCAGTCTGACATCAGTCTGGCCCCCAGGGGGTTAAGGGGGATGCAATACATCTTCCCTTAACCCCTTGGGGGTCAGACTGTAAGCAGCGATCTGTAAAGATGCTGCATCCTGTAAGGAGCACAACACCGCTCACAATGATGGGTGTTGTGCTCCTGTTTGTGTTTTTTTTGTCTGTTTCTCCCTTTTTGTTTTTCAGATATCGGTATCCTGGGGATTACGTCGGATTCCATGGACTACGTCGATGACCAGCGGTTGTTCTTAGAATTTTTTTAATAAAATGGTCAATGAGGGGTGTGGGGGTGTTTTTATTTGAATAAAAAATATTTTTAACTTGTGTCTTGTCTTTATTTCTTTACTTTATAGACTTAGTAGTGGAAGCCGTCTAATAGACGGAATCCATTACTAAGTTGGGGCCTAGTGTTAGCCGGTATAAAATGGCTAACACTAACCCCCTATTATTACCCCAGTACCCAATGCCACCAGGGGTACTGGGAAGAGCCGGGTGCCAGTGGTCCCGGAGCGTCAAAATTGGCGCTCCTGGACCGGGCGGCAGCAGGCTGGTAAGATTTAGGCTGGGGAGGGCCTAAACCAATGGCTCTTCCCACCCTGGTGTTACCAGGCTGCTGTCGTTTGGTTTTTAACCCGGCTGGTTATAAAAAAAAGGGGGGACCCTATGCGTTTTTTTTTTATTATTTATTTATTTAAAAAAAAAACGCATAGGGTCCCCCCTATTTTTATAACCAGCCGGGTTAAAAACCAAACGACAGCAGCCTGGTAACACCAGGGTGGGAAGAGCCATTGGTTTAGGCCCTCCCCAGCCTAAATCTTACCAGCCTGCTGCCGCCCGGTCCAGGAGCGCCAATATTGATGCTCCGGGACCACTGGCACCCGGCTCTTCCCAGTACCCCTGGTGGCATTGGGTACTGGGGTAATAATAGGGGGTTAGTGTTAGCCATTTTATACCGGCTAACACTAGGCCCCAACTTAGTAATGGATTCCGTCTATTAGACGGCTTCCACTACTAAGTCTATAAAGTAAAGAAATAAAGACAAGACACAAGTTTTAAAATTTATTTATTCAAATAAAAACACCCCCACACCCCTCATTGACCATTTTATTAAAAAAATTCAAAGAACAACCGCTGGTCATCGACGTAGTCCATGGAATCAGACGTAATCCCCAGGATACCGATATCTGAAAAACAAAAAGGGAGAAACACACAAAAAACACACAAACAGGAGCACAACACCCATCATTGTGAGCAGTGTTGTGCTCCTTACAGTATGCAGCATCTTTACAGATCGCTGCTTACAGTCTGACCCCCAAGGGGTTAAGGGAGGATGTATTGCATCCCCCTTAACCCCCTGGGGGCCAGACTGATGTCAGACTGCACCCATCCCAGCAAGGAAGGGGTTAACTGACCCCCCCTTACTTGCTGGGAGGGGTGCAGTGCAGGGGAGGGGGTGGGGAGAGCTCTATACTCACCCCGATGTGTCCTCTTTGCTGGTCCGCAGCACAATGAAGTGACTGTACTGCGGACCGGCTCAATATATGTGCGCTGAGCCGATCAGCCAATCAGCTGAGCGCACATATAATTCTAAATGTTTCTTCTAATAATGCTATTGTCATAACATAATTAGAAGAAACATTTGATGTTTTCATTAAAGTAAAGTGATGATTAGTACAAAATGCTCTTTTGCCGGCATATGAATTAACGGCTTATGGAGCTTCCTGTACTAATTAATATTTAATTAAGAAAACACATTTTCGTGGAAATAAATTCAGTTTCGTTGGTCAATAATTTAATTCTAACGAATCCATCATTGTGCAATTCAATATACTGTCAAAAAATAAATATATATATAAATATACATTTATTTATATATCTATTTTTTTTAACAGTATATTTAATTGCAAAATGATGGAATCGTTAGAATTAAATTATTGACCAACGAAAGTGTCTTTATTACAAAGAAAATGTGTTTGATTAATTTAATATATTAACTATTAGAGGCATCGGCATTCGGCATCATTGCCGGCTATTTTTGCAGTACTCCGTACGGACCGCCTGTCAATCCTCGGCCGCATGTCCAGCCGCAAACAATGGTCTTGTTCATTTTTTACGGGTCCGTTTACCATAGGGCCGTAGATTCAGACATAGTGTGCACTGTGCAGCCGCATATCCTATACTTCCAAGCATACACACGAACCACCAAAAATACCGCCGCACAATTACAGCCGCAAACACAGCCGCACTGTTACAACGTGTGAACCGAGCCCCCAAGTGTATTTGAGGGGCCTGTATGTTAGAAAGCCCCACAAAGCACCCCATTTCAGAAACTGCACCCCCCAAACTCTGCAAAAGCACATCCAGAAAGTGTTTTAACCTTTTAGGGGAGTCACAGAAATAAAAGCTAAGTGTGTAAGGAATTTGAAAATTTTAATTTTCTGTGCAGAGATTTTATTGTAATCCAATATTTTTCATAATTATAAACCTATTACCAGAGAAATGCACCCCAATAATTATTGCCCCGTTTCTGCAGTTTATAGAAATACCCAATATGTGGCCCTATTGCGCTATTTGACGCAACCACAAGCCTCAGATATAAGGGAGCGCCTAGTGATTTTCAACGCCTCCATTATATTTGGTCATTTCTGACTGTACCACTTCAGGTTGGCAGAGGCTCTGGGGTGCCAAAACCTAAAAAACACCCCTAAAGGGACACCATTTAGAAAACTACACCCCTCAAGGAATGTAACAAGGGGTGCGGTGAGCATCTGGACCCCATAGGTGCTTCACAGATTTTCCGAACAATATGGCGTGAAAAAAGAAAAATTTATTTTTTACACTAAAACGTTGTTCTAGCCTTCAATTTTTCATTTTCTTAAAGGGATAAGAGGCAAAAAAAAGACACAAAATGTGTAGTGCAGTTTCTCCCGAGTACGGAAATACCCCACATGTGGCGATAAAGTGCCAAGGGGGCGCAGGACGAGCCTCCAAAGGGAAGGAGCGCCAATTGGCTTTTGGAAGCTGAATTTCACTGGAAAGGATTTCAAGGGCCATGTCGCACTTACAGACCCCTCGTGCTGCCAAAACACTTGAAACCCCCCACAAGTGACCCCATTCTGGAAACTACACCCCTCAAGGAATCTAACAAGGGGTGCAGTGAGCATATGGACCCCACTGGTGACGGGCACAAATGTGGAACAATGTGACATAAAAGTAAAAAAATTTCATTTTTTTTCACTTTCATGGCACAAATGTGCCCGTCATCAAGGGGTCCATATCCTCACTGCCCCCCTTGTTAGATTCCTTGAGGGGTGCAGTTTCCAGAATGGGGTCACTTGTGGGGGGTTTCCAGTGTTTTGGCAGCACGAGGGCTCTGTAAATGCGACATGGCGTTCATCATCCATTCTAGCCAAATCCAACCTCCAAAATCCAAATGGCGCTCCTTCCCTTCGGAGGCTTGCCCTGCGCCCACATGGCGCTTTATGTCCACATGTGGGGTATTTAGGGACTCGGGGGAAATTGCTCTACACATTTTGTTTTTTTTCCTCTTTTAACCCCTTGTGAAAATGATAAATTCAAGGCTAAACCAACATTATAGTGTAAAAAATGTAATATTTCATTTTCACGCCACATTGTTCCACATTTGTGCCCGTCACCAGTGGGGTCCATATGCTCACTACACCCCTTGTTACATTCCCTGAGGGGTGCAGTTTCCATAATGGGGTCACTTGTGGGGGGTTTCAACTGTCTTGGCAACACAGGGGCCTTTTGAATGCAACATGGCTCCTCGAAATCCATTCCATCCAAATCCAGCCTTCAAAAACCAAATGGCGCTCCGTCCCTTCGGAGGCTTACCCTGCACCTGCATGGCGCTTTATGTACACATTTGGGGTATTTCCGTACTCAGGGGAAATTGCGCTACACATTAAATGTTTTTTTTTATCTTTTAACCCCTTGTGAAAATGAAAAAATCATGACAAGATTAATGATTTAGAGTAAAAATTTTACAAAAATTACACTAAATGTTGGTCTAGCCTTGATTTTTTTCCATTTCCCCAAGGGGTTAAAAAAGAAAATGAACACAAAACGTGTAGGGTAGTTTCCCCTGAGTACGAAAATACCCCACATGTGGGCATAATGTGCCATATGGGCACAGGGCAAGTCACCAAAGGGACAGAGCGCCATTTAGAGGCTGGAATGGAGGATAGAGGCCATGTCGCAATTACAAAGCTCCTGTGCTGCCAGGACAGTAGAAACCCCCGACAAGTGACCCCATTCTGGAAACTACACCCCATAAGGAATCTAACAAGGGGTGCAGTGAGGATATGGACCCCACTGGTGACGGGCACTTACGTAGAACATGTGCAGAGAAAATAAAAAATACAATTTTTTTCATTTTCACGTCCCAAATGTGGCCGTCACCAGGGGGCCATATCCCCGCTGCCCCCCTTGTTAGATTCCTTATCGGGTGTAGTTTCCAGAATGGGGTCACTTGTGGGGGGTTTCTACTGTCCTGGCCGCACAGAGGCTTTGTAATTGCATCATGGCATCCTCTAATGGGAATGGTGGCCATACCTACTTAGCTGGGCTAAAGGGACAATTCTAATTTATTTGGGGGTATTAGGCCAATTATTAGTTTATAAGGTTGGAAATGACAGGTGTCCATCAAACTCAATCTGTGTTGATCCAGAGGAAGGCAAAAACCCCTCGTGAGGCAGACGACAGTAGCTTTATCACAGGGGAAAATTCCTTCCCGACTCCATAATGGCGATCAGAATAATCCCTGGACCAACGTGACCCCTGAAATAGGAATAAGGGACAGAATTTAGATAATGTAGAACTCCAATGACGTGTGGTGCGCCTTGGAGCGATCCTGTATGCAGAGGCCAGGGGGATCAGGACAGGTGGCACACTGGAAAATGGCGTCCTTCCTGATCCCCCTGTTACGCCACACTCTGCACTTCTTCTGGGGTCTCCTGTTCTCCAGTGTGGGGGACGTCACCTGGAAAATGTTGTCCTGGTGCGATACGGGGGCCTTCATATCCAGAAGCGCTGGGTCCGCTCCATGGCTGCTAAACATTAGGGCTTTATTACGGCTTCTGATATGTTCGGATCGTGCCGGAAGCTACAGTAGCTCGGGCAGCGAGGGACCGGGAGAGGGGGTGCTGGTATAAAAGTTATCCCCATACAGGTGGTGACCTTTATCCAGCAGTGGGAAGATCAGTTCCCGAACGATCTCCCCACTAACTCCGAGGATTGGGGGGGCATCTGGGGGCTGGATTCGGGTGTCCCTTCCTACATACACTCTAAGGGTACGTGCACACTGCGGAATCGCGACAGATAACCCTTTGTGCATTCCGCAGCTGGCACCCACCGGCGGACTGATGCAGGCGCACGTCTCCGCTCGTGTCATAGACTCCATTCTATGCACGGGCGGATGCCGCTCTCCGTCCAACGTGTTCATTCTTTGGACGGACGATGGAATCCGCCCATGCATAACATGGAGTCTATGACACGGGTGGAGACATGCGCCCGCATCAGTCCGCCGGCGGGTGCCAGCTGCGGAATGCACGAAGGGTTATCCTTCGCCATTCCGCAGTGTGCACGTACCCTAAATCTGTAAGTGCACCCTGAGGTACGCTCACACAGTTTGTAGAATTTCACTCCATACCGTCATCTCTTATTGGGACGGTACTGGCGGAAAAGACGTGTCTGGGGGGCAGCGTACGCTACGCTACCCCCCAGACATGTCACTGGATGATGAGGATGAATGGAGGAAAGAAGGATTCTCCCATTCATCCTCACTGGCTGTTTCGGTGTCGGAGGCAATAATAACGTATCCCTCTGACGCCGAAAACACCCTGGGGGTCATCTTTATACGGGGATTGGTATATGGGGTATGTAGTGGTGTAGTGTCAAACTTTATTCAATGTAGTGTGGTGTAATGTAGTGTTTTTTACGTGTTTTCTTTACAGTAAGTATAAAAAAAAAACCTACGCCAACAAAGGAGTTGCTGATAAATGCCGCACTTATGTGCGGCACTTATCAGCAGACTGTGGCAGTAGAACATAGAAAAAAAACACCCTACACCAAAAAGGAGGAGTTGCTGATTAGCAGCGCACTTTCGTGCGATGCTGATCAACACTCAGCGGCGATAGGGTGCGGAAAATAGAAAAAAAAAAATGTGAAAAAAAACCAAAACTTTTTTTACATTCTGAACATCCCTGTAGCTGCTGATAAGTGTATTACACATATCAGCCGCTAGAGGGCAGCAGAGCGCAAAATACGGAAAAAGCCGACGCTGGAGCCGAAAATAGCCGAGAGAAGCCGAACGTGACGTCACGGAGGAAGCCGAAGACCCGAACGAAGACGAGGACGCCGCGAACCCGGAAGACGCCGATCAGGAGCCCGGGACAGGTGACTAATGTACAAATACCTGCTCCAGACCCCTCGGCTACCTAGCTGAGGGGTCCAGGGCAGGTATTTATTATTTTGTGCGACTCTGATCGCCGTGCCACCGGCCCGATTGCCGCGAACGGCCGGCCGTTCACGGCGATCGGGCCGGTGGCACGGTGACCACCATTACTTTTTACAGTAATGGCGGTCGGTGCCGTCCTCGGCACTTATCAGCAGACTGTGGCAGTAGAATATAGAAAAAAAACACCCTACACCAAAAAGGAGGAGTTGCTGATTAGCAGCGCACTTTCGTGCGATGCTGATCAACACTCAGCGGCGATAGGGTGCGGAAAATAGAAAAAAAAAAATGTGAAAAAAAAACAAAACTTTTTTTACATTCTGAACATCCCTGTAGCTGCTGATAAGTGTATTACACATATCAGCCGCTAGAGGGCAGCAGAGCGCAAAATACGGAAAAAGCCGACGCTGGAGCCGAAAATAGCCGAGAGAAGCCGAACGTGACGTCACGGAGGAAGCCGAAGACCCGAACGAAGACGAGGACGCCGCGAACCCGGAAGACGCCGATCAGGAGCCTGGGACAGGTGACTAATGTACAAATACCTGCTCCAGACCCCTCGGCTACCTAGCTGAGGGGTCCAGGGCAGGTATTTATTATTTTGTGCGACTCTGATCGCCGTGCCACCGGCCCGATCGCCGCGAACGGCCGGCCGTTCACGGCGATCGGGCCGGTGGCACGGTGACCACCATTACTTTTTACAGTAATGGCGGTCGGTGCCGTCCTCGGACAGCACTGACCGCCATTTTTTTCCGGGTCATCGGGTCACCGATGACCCGGAAAGGTTCCGATCGCCGCTATTGGCTGATCTGAATTGATCAGCCTATAGCGGCGATCGTAAGCACGGGGGGTGTTAACCACCCCCCGTGCCGAGAAGCTATGATGGCCTGCTATGATTTATAGCAGGCCATCTTCCCCGACCGCTGTGTGTGAACACACAGCGATCGGGGAAACATCGGGCGTACCTATACGCCCGTTTGCGTTAAAGCCCACCCTGCGGGGGCGTATGGGTACGCCCGATGTCGTTAAGGGGTTAATCAATGGAGCCGCGTCACAGAGGGGATATTAATCAATGGAGCCGCGTCACAGAGGGGATATTAATCAATGGAGCCGCGTCACAGAGGGGAGGGATATGTGGCATGGCTCCTGGGCGGGCCGGCTCTCCCGAAAAAACTGGCGCTAAGCGCAGGAACCAGGAGGCAACTCAAAAAAAGAAAAAAGGTAAACAAGGTGAGAGATAGCTATCCCGCACTGCATACAATCAGTCCCCTAAAATGGAGCAAATATGGAAGGCAGGACGAATCTTCAAGGAAGACAGCTGGGGTGCATAGATGAAAAGGTAGGTATACAATATTGGAATGAAGGAAAGTCCAGCACTCACCAGGAGACGTCTTCTTAAGCTTTTTTATTCAGAATTCATAGCAGGGAGGGGAACAGTGGATCAGTGTAGGTGCAGGTGCATCACCTGAAATAGCTATTTCTAGCTATAGCTAACTCAAAATAAGAACCACGCTACCGGCATCCCTGCGTCGGTGCCCATCCAGGTGCAGAGCTGTACCTAATGGTACTTTCACTTTGAAGGGAATTTGTTAGCTGCAATTCTTGTTGTAAACTGCTGACACTGTTAGGCTAGATTCACACGTTATGTAGTTTTGTCCGTAACTTCGCATCCGCAATTATAGACCAATTTAGAGCCCTGATCCACAGTCCCAGCGAGTGCATGAGTGACATTGGCACATCACTCGTCCGTGCTGTACACCGGTGCAGAGAGCGGCCTCTTGTGGTCAGAGACATAATGCTGCCTCAGGTGACAAGAGTGATCAAGAATGTTCCTTGCTGGGTCACGTGCTGGCTTTGGGGGAACTATATACGATCATAGTTAGTGCAAGTGCATACAGTTTCAAACAGAGACGCTGTCATCTATCTGGGGGCCCTGCCCTCGACAGTCATTGTACCATGTGTGGGGGAATGCTCAGTCCTACGCTCCTTGTAGGGCTCAATGTGCACCAAAAAACACCAGCATGAAAATAAATTGAGAGTTACCTATATATCAGTCTAGTCACATTAAGTAAATAGTGCAATATCAATGCAGGTGTGGAAGTCTTGAGGACAGAACGCGTGGGGACTCCATCCACCCCCATGAGAGCTGTTCTAAGTGATTTATCTTGTTGTCCTTTATTTCCTTGCACCATGGGATTTCTTGCTTTACCTTTCATCATTTCTTGTTTCTTGCTTTTTTCATTTTTTGCTACATTTTTTTTTGTTTGTTTTTTCTGCATTGTTATAAATTCTCCTTCCTGCTTCTAAGATTGGCAATTTATGCCACTTTTGGCAGATGCATTTTATAGCACATGTTGAGTGCACTTTGGTATTCCACACTTGCATTGATATTGCACAATTTGCTCAATGTGACTAGACTGATATATAGGTAGCTCTCAATTAATTTTCAGGCTGTGGTGTTTTGGTGCACATTGAGCCCTACAAGGAGCGTCGGACTGAGGATTCTCCACGCGCACACGGCACAATGACTGACGAGGGCAGGGCCCCCAGGTAAATGACAGTGTCAGTGTTCAGGCCCCCCCCCCCCCCCCCAGGACTGGGGACTCTGTTGGGGGCTCGGTTCACACGTTGTAAGAGTGCGGCTGTATGTGCGGCTGTAATTGTGCGGCGGTATTTTTGATGGTTCGTGTGTATGCTGGGAAGTATAGGATATGCGGCTGCACAGTGCACACTATCTCTGAATCTACGGCCCTATCGTAAACGGACCCGTAAAAAATGAACAAGACCATTGTTTGCGGCTGGACATGCGGCCGAGGATTGACAGGCGGTCCGTACGGAGTACTTCAAAAATAGCCGGCAATGATGCCGAATGCCGATGCCTCTAATAGTTAATATATTAAATTAATCAAAGACATTTTATTTGTAATCAAGACACTTTCGTTGATCAATAATTTATTTCTAACGAATCCATCATTTTGCAATTAAATATACTGTTAAAAAAAATAGATATATAAATAAATGTATATTTATCTATATATTTATTTTTTGACAGTATATTTAATTTCACAATGATGGATTCGTTAGAATTAAATTATTGAACAACTAAACTGAATTTATTTCCAAGAAAATGTGTTTTATTCATTAAATATTAATTAGTACAGGAAGCTCCATAAGCTGTAATTCATATGCCGGCAATAGAGCTTTCTGTACTAATCATCACTTTACTTTAATGAAAACATCAAATGTTTCTTCTAATTATGTTATGACAATAGCATTATTAGAAGAAACATTTAGAATTATATGTGCGCTCAGCTGATTGGCTGATCAGCTGAGCGCACATATAATGAGCCGGTCCGCGGTACAGTCACTTCATTGTGCTGCGGACCAGCGAAGAGGACACATCGGGGTGAGTATAGAGCTCTCCCTACCCCCTCCCCGGCACTGCACCCCTCCCAGCAAGGAAGGGGGGGTCACTTAACCCCTTCCTTGCTGGGATGGGTGCAGTCTGACATCAGTCTGGCCCCCAAGGGGTTAAGGGGGATGCAATATATCTTCCCTTAACCCCTTGGGGGCCAGACTGTAGGCAGCGATCTGTAAAGATGCTGCATACTGTAAGGAGCACAACACCGCTCACAATGATGGGTGTTGTGCTCCTGTTTGTGTGTTTTTTGTGTGTTTCTCCCTTTTTGTTTTTCAGATATCGGTATCCTGGGGATTACGTCGGATTCCATGGACTACGTCGATGACCAGCGGTTGTTCTTTGAATTTTTTAAATAAAATGGTCAATGAGGGGTGTGGGGGTGTTTTTATTTGAATAAAAAAAATTTTAAACTTGTGTCTTGTCTTTATTTCTTTACTTTTTAGACTTAGTAGTGGAAGCCGTCTAATAGACGGAATCCATTACTAAGTTGGGGCCTAGTGTTAGCCGGTATAAAATGGCTAACACTAACCCCCTATTATTACCCCAGTACCCAATGCCACCAGGGGTACTGGGAAGAGCCGGGTGCCAGTGGTCCCGGAGCGTCAAAATTGGCGCTCCTGGACCGGGCGGCAGCAGGCTGGTAAGATTTAGGCTGGGGAGGGCCTAAAACAATGGCTCTTCCCACCCTGGTGTTACCAGGCTGCTGTCGCTTGGTTTTTAACCCGGCTGGTTATAAAAATAGGGGGGACCCTATGCGTTTTTTTTTTAAAATAAATAAATAATAAAAAAAAAAACGCATAGGGTCCACCCTATTTTTATAACCAGCCGGGTTAAAAACCAAACGACAGCAGCCTGGTAACACCAGGGTGGGAAGAGCCATTGGTTTAGGCCCTCCCCAGCCTAAATCTTACCAGCCTGCTGCCGCCCGGTCCAGGAGCGCCAATTTTGACGCTCCGGGACCACTGGCACCCGGCTCTTCCCAGTACCCCTGGTGGCATTGGGTACTGGGGTAATAATAGGGGGTTAGTGTTAGCCATTTTATACCGGCTAACACTAGGCCCCAACTTAGTAATGGATTCCGTCTATTAGACGGCTTCCACTACTAAGTCTAAAAAGTAAAGAAATAAAGACAAGACACAAGTTTAAAAAATATTTTATTCAAATAAAAACACCCCCACACCCCTCATTGACCATTTTATTTAAAAAATTCAAAGAACAACCGCTGGTCATCGACGTAGTCCATGGAATCCGACGTAATCCCCAGGATACCGATATCTGAAAAACAAAAAGGGAGAAACACACAAAAAAAACACAAACAGGAGCACAACACCCATCATTGTGAGCAGTGTTGTGCTCCTTACAGTATGCAGCATCTTTACAGATCGCTGCTTACAGTCTGACCCCCAAAGGGTTAAGGGAGGATGTATTGCATCCCCCTTAACCGCCGGGGGGCCAGACTGATGTCAGACTGCACCCATCCCAGCAAGGAAGGGGTTAAGTGACCCCCCTTCCTTGCTGGGAGGGGTGCAGTGCTGGGGAAGGGGTGGGGAGAGCTGTATACTCACCCCGATGTTGTCTCTTCGCTGGTCCGCAGCACAATGAAGTCACTGTACTGCGGACCGGCTCATTATATGTGCGCTCAGCCGAACAGCCAATCAGCTGAGCGCACATATAATTCTAAATGTTTCTTCTAATAATGCTATTGTCATAACATAATTAGAAGAAACATTTGATGTTTTGAGTAAAGTAAAGTGATGATTAGTACAGAAAGCTCTATTGCCGGCATATGAATTACAGCTTATGGAGCTTCCTGTACTAATTAATATTTAATTAAGAAAACACATTTTCGTTTAAATAAATACAGTTTCTTTGTTCAATAATTTAATTCTAACGAATCCATCATTGTGCAATTCAATATACTGTCAAAAAATAAATATATAGATAAATATACATTTATTTATATATATATTTATTTTAACTGTATATTTAATTGCAAAATGATGGAATCGTTTACATTTAATTATTGAACAATAAAAGGGACTTTATTAGACAGAAAATGTGTTTTAATAATTCAATATATTAACCATGAGAGACATCGGCATTAGTGCAGAGGATCGCAAACCCCGGTAATAGCAATTCATGTAAACTGTTTCCCTGCTTTCCCAGATGCATCCAGAGGTGTTTGCATCACTTTCTTAAGATTTTATTTGTTATTTTTAGTTGAACCAGATTTTCAAGTAAATGACCGTATGTTTTGAGCCGCATGTCTATTTTTTCCCACGGCCGGAGTTTCACCCGCACATTTACAGCCGCATAAAAAATACAGCCGCACAGTTACAGCGTGTGAACCCAGCCTGAAACTGTATGTGCTTGGCTGACTATGGTCGTATACAGTTCCCCTATAGCCAGCACTTGACCCAGCGAGGAGCATCCTTGATCGTTCTTGTCATCTGACGCAGCATTATGCCTCCGGCCGCAAGAGGCTGCTCTCTGGAGAAATGACTTGCTGATGTCACTCATGCGCAAAAAGTTCAGTTTGGTATAGTAAGTTTGGAATGAATATCAGTTTGTAAGATTCAATTCGCTCCCCAGCTAGGGTCAATCTAAAGTTAAGAACAGAATCACACAGAAATAGGAGCCACGTAAGGCTTAAAGGGGTAGTGCGGCGCAAAAAAATTATTCACAGAATAACACACATTACAAAGTTATACAACTTTGTAATGTATGCTATGTCTGTGAATCGCCCCCTTCCCCGTGTCCCACCACCCCCGCCCCTGTACCCGGAAGTGTGTGGTGCATTATACATTACCTGATCTGTGTCAAGGCCGTCCGCCATCTTGTGCCAAACGTCATCTTCGGACGGACGGCTGAATCGCTGCCAGAGTTATGCTCAGCCAACCGCGGCTGAGCAGCTGAGGACGCGGCAGCGATTCGGCCGTCCGAAGATGACATTTGGCACAAAATGGCAGACGACCTCGACATGGATCAGGTAATGTATAATGCACCACACACTTCTGGCTACACGGGCGGGGGTGGTGGGACACGGGGAAGGGGGCGATTCACAGACATAGCATACATTACGAAGTTGTATAACTTTCTAATGTGTGTTATTCTGTGAATAATTTTTTTGTGCCGCACTACCCCTTTAAGGTGCAATCAAGGAATATCAGGTGAAATCTAGACCCTAAACTCCATCCCTTTTATAAAAGCTAGCAGAGCAGTGTCCAATTGGAATAGGTCTGACCACTGCTATCCCTCTCAACCTTGCGATCTCCAGAAAGGGGCCCTGAGTGAGGACACATCTGTGCCGATACGCTATTGATAGAAACGTTATAATTGTGAAATAAAATAACTGGTTCTTGTCAAATTCAACATTTTCACTGAATTCTTTCCTCTCAGATTCCAGAGTCTGTATGTACAAAAAGTTGTCAACCAGGAAACAAAAAAATCCCAGGGACTTCAATACATCCCTGCTGTTACAGCTGTGTGCCATGTTTTGAAGGGGAAATATCAAATACATCTGGTAGGATTTCCAAATGTGATGTCTTCATGAATGTATATACACGGCTTGTAGAGGGGGTTCTGCTGCTCCAAATGAGATTTACGGCATTTCAGACCATCTGTTCATCATTTATTAAAGGAAAACTATCAGCAGGTTAGAAGAACCCAACCTGCTGATAGCTCCCTATTGTGCACAGGACGCTGAGGATGACCGTAAGTCTCTTACCGTCATCCTCGGCGCCGTTTCTGTGCAGTTAGTAGTTTAATCCAGTGTGTAGTAAGGCCGTTTGGAGCACTGAGGCTGAGGCTCTGAGGCTACTGTCTTCAGAACACCAATCCGGCCCTCCCCTGACCATCCATTACCTTCTAATTATTATTAATGGAGCGGGGCAGCCGAGGGCGCTCTGGATTGGTGCTCTTGGTGCCGTAATCTCACCCCTAGTGCTCTCAATGGCCTTACTACACGTTGCCTAAAAGTGCAAAGTGCAAGGAAATGGCACTGGCTGGCAGTGTTATCATTTGGCTGGTCTCCCTGAGATCAGTGATCTGTTTCTCTTATGGCTCTACTAGGTATTGCTCCCACCTAGCCAGAATCCTACTCTACACTGATGAGGGGCAACACCCCGAAACAGCTGTATGTGGATGGATACCTAGTCTTGGTTTTTCCCTTGTCATTACATTGACTTATAGGGCCACTTAATATGGCGGTTTTGGTGGTTTTCTTACAGGAGCCACCCCTTGGCTTGGTCCTTCCCGGAGGAATATCTGGCTAGTCCTGTGTTTTGAAACTCTTTGATGAGGCTCCACGGGCTCTTCTTTTGCGTATTCATGTTTCCCAGTGGGCAATGCACCTAGGATTTCACTGCATTGGGCGCTTCACTAGCAGCCGGCAGTGTTATTGTTTGGCTTTTCTCCCTGAGATCAGCGATCTGTTTTTCTGAAGATGAAAGTAAACTCTTACCTGTATCCTCAGTAGAGATGATCGAACCTTAGAAAATCCTAGAATCGATTGAACTTGAACATACCCAAACCTTCTACATTAGATTGCTGATGTCTTTCTGGTCCGTGCGGAAGGAGGAACATGCCTGGGGACCACCTAGAATTCCGGGATTCAGCCTAGGTGATAGAGCAGTGCTTTAGTATGCCTTGGAGATCCGGGCATCAATGGTCTTTAGTCATGAAGGGGATAAAGCAAGCGAATCTTCTGAAGGGCCCATTGTCTGATTTTCATCTTATTTGGAGCAGCAGATGTCATACAAAGCCCCAAGTTGGGGATGTTTACATTACTAACCCTGTAGGTTCCAGAATTTTTAGTTTCCTATTCTCACACATCTGGATATGTGAGTAATATGAAGTGTGAAGTTTCCGTAGAGTTTTCTGGTATCATTTTACACTTTAGAGACTGATTTGATAAACTGTCCTCAATGACCTCATGGATGTTATAAAACAGGTTGTGCTCACCCAATGGCCTATAGGGGATGGTCACTAAGGAACATAATTGAGGAATATTATGTTTTATGATTTGTAGCACCAAAAAAAAAAAAAATGTAAGTGATTTTTAAAGTGTACTATCATTTAGAGCGACAAATGTGAAAAGTTTTGATCGCTCGAGGTCTGACAGCTCACTCCCTGACCAATCCCTGACCATATCGCTGAAGGAATCATGCTTTCAAATGATTCTTTTCCCGAATGACCACGATCACCATCCAGCTGCATTGGACTGGATCCGTAGACTTATATTGCTGCCTGTCCAGGGTAGTGATGAGCAAACATTTTCGTAAATGTTCGTATGTTTGCACGAACATGACGCTAATTGTTCGTTTTCTCCGATCACTAACAATTTGTTCGATGATGGGAATGGTTATAACGATCATTTTCAAACATATTTGAACATGTGAACGTTTATCTTGCGGTGCGCGCAACTGTGTACGTTTTCTCCACCCAATTTGAAAGAGCCAATGAAGTGGTGGGGAAGGAAGGGCACATCAGGTAATGTAGGAGCCATGTTTACTACTGGCATTACTGTGATTGGCTGTACGATTAGCGTCATTACATACGTTACGCACATTCTATAAAAACGCGACGCTGAGGCAAATTTTCTCAAACTCTTTCCTGATTTGATCAGTAGGGACAGTGAAACGAGCAGGGACAGCATCTAAATATAGTTAGGCAGCAATATTCACAGTAGTAGTTAGTCAGTTTAGGGGGATTACTTTCTTAACCCTGTAGTGACCAGGCGTCCACCATGGTTTATTCTGTCCATTATCTTCACAATGTATTTGAGTTCTCCAATGCCAAAAGGGGAGGCTTTCTGGGACATCTTGACTTGCTGAGCTGACTATGCTGCGGTCTAGCATTCCTCACGCATATTCCTCGCGCATATACATGTATGCAAGTAATTGCGTATATCTGCACGGGCTCGGGATCTGAACCGAACATTGGGTGATGTACTCTACCACATGATTCTCCCAGCAATATCTACAGATTGGTCTGATCACCATTAGCAACATTCTATTGTCTTTAATGAGATCTGTCAGGTTCCCAGGTCCTTTTATCAGCACACCTTGCTATTCTTCTGATAAAGTTATTAATCACAGATTCCATATACAGTGGTACCTTGGTTTAAGAGTAACTTGGTTTAAGAGCATTTTGATATAAGAGCTCACAGTTTTTCAAAATTATGACTTGGTTTAAGAGCATTGCTTTGGTTTAAGAGCTCCCTGTACTGTGGGAGCGCACATGGAGGAGGGGCATGGTCTGCATAGCGGGGTCTACAGCCCTGTACTCTGACACAGGAAGTCTTCCTCACCTTCCAAATCATAGCAGATCCACTTCAGGCTGGGGCTTGCATCAGGGGACAGGACTGTGTAGGTAATCTCTCCATAGCTGTAACCCCTCTCTCCCCGGACAGAGAGCGCTGCATGTATGTGCCCACATCTGCCCTGCTCGTTCCTTCATGTTCCCTGCAGTCTCTCTCAGCCCTTGTGTTTCCCATCCTCTCCATTACTGTACAGTAACCTATAATATCACATATCCTGCTGTTTCTGAATGTTTCATTAGTTTTACATGTTATTCAGAATAATAAATCATTATTTTTGGAGTGTGGAACCAATTGTCTGCATTTCTGTGATTTCTTATGGGAAAATTTGCTTTGGTATAAGAGTGGATTTGGATTACAAGCACCATCCCGGAACGAATTGTGCTCGTAATCCAAGGCACCACTGTATTGTTAAAGCGTGTAAAATCAGTGATCAATGACTATATCATTTTTATCTTTTCTTCAGACAGTGAAACCTGCAGGAGATGTCCCGACCATGAGTGGCCCAATGTCAACCAGACTCAATGTATTTCCAAAGTGCTAGAATTTCTCCCTTACTCTGATGGGATATCAAAAACTGTTCTATCAGGATCCATGTTACTTCTTACACTGACAACTGTAATATTGGGGACATTTATTAGATATGAGGACACCCCAATTGTGAGAGCGAATAACAAGAACCTGAGCTTTGTCCTCCTGGTCTCCATCATGCTGAGCTTCCTCTCTGTCTTCTTGTTCCTCGGTCGTCCTGTGGATACAACCTGCAGGTTACGTCAGATCTCTACTGGAATACTACTCTCAATATCCATCTCTTCATTGTTGGCCAAGACCATCATGGTTTACATGGCATTCAGAGCCACCAAGCCTGGAAGTGTGTGGAGCAGATGGAGTGGAGTAACGCTCCCTAACTGTGTGCTCCTGATCTGCTCCTCTGTCCAGGGGGTCATCTGTATGAGTTGGGTGACCCTCTCTCCCCCCTTCCAGGAGCTGGACACACACTCTTATAAGGAGAAGACGGTAGTTCAGTGTAATGAAGGGTCAGATCTTTGGTTCTACTCTGTCCTGGGTTATATGGGGATTCTGGCCGCTGTTAGTTTTATTACAGCTTTCTTAGCCAGGACATTACCGGACAGTTTCAATGAGGCCAAGTACATCACCTTCAGCATGCTGGTGTTCTGCAGTGTCTGGATAGCCATGATCCCGGCTTATCTCAGCACCAAAGGCAAATACATGGTGGCCGTGGAGATATTTGCCATCCTGACCTCTAACGCTGGACTGTTGGGCTGTATATTCTTCCCCAAATGTTATATCATCCTCTTCAAGCCGGAACTAAATACAAAATCCTGTATACTGAAGACCTGAGCTTTGTGACATTATTTAAATTCCAAAAGAATATTTTATTAAATATTCTGAATTTCTTGATGAAATATTATAAAACTATATATGACAGTCAATTATTAATCACCAAATGACCAAACAAACTGAATAATAGAAATAAACTTTCACAGATACATAAAATCCTGGCTGTCTGAAGGCCACACTAGTGTGAGCTCATTGTATACAGATTTATCATAGAGTTTAATGGGAGCTCCCCCTAGTGGTGCCTACAGGCAGGCTAAAAGTTAACGTGTTACAATATGGTTGTGTGCATAAAATCTGCAGCTCAATATCAGGAAACATTAAGATAAGTTATGAAATGGATGAGATAGACACTTAGAAGAAATTGTTCTATTTTTCAGTTTCTTGGTGAATTTTCTTTGTGATTTAAATAAAGATAGAAAATTAAAAGAGAGAAATAAAATGTTATCTTTTGCGGTCGGTGACTCCATAGTCTACGTATAATAGGATCGGTCACAGCTGGGAAGGAACTAAACTCAGGTCTCTTTGTTCCTGATCCCTATATAAGACAGGATTCCGGCTCCTTACACCGGCACACACCTCCGGTCCTACACCGCCCGTGATGCTTCTCTATGTCAGGGGGAATTCTCCACAGACACAATGTCCGTCCTTACACTGGAAATTCTACTACTTCTCCTTCTTGTGATCACATTCACCTTAGTCTTCTCTGACCGGCTATTAGCTTGTAAGCTGAGACTTATCCCAGCCTATGAGGACTTTGAATACGTGAAAGATGGTGACATGATTATTGGAGGGATATTCTCCGTCAATTGTATTTTAGCTGGAAAGAGGATCCCAGAGGTGTCGTACCTGCTATCAATTCTTTGCCTGAAGTAAGTTGGATTAGTATAGTGAGACAATCAGAACTGTCATACCCCCTTCTTATTTTTCAATTGATACAATCCAGTCTGGGCTCTGGTTATTACACCACCCATAGGTTTCATATGAAGTTTTTTTGTGTTTTTTTGTTTTAGCCCATGCGCTCCAGAATTTATTACTCTTCTATAGATTTTTTTTTTTAACAATACATATTTACTTCGATTTTGAAGCGTATAATATTTGCTAAATAAGCGACACTCACAGGCGCAATATATCGAAGAACAAGAAAAATGGGGAAAAACATGATACAGCATCGAGAACCAAAGGTCAGTAGTAGGGCAGATACTGTGGCTCCCATGGTTTTTGTATTTCAGGAGCGATTTGTGGGTGCTTCATCTGTAAAAATGATGCATCTGCAGAAGTTATGGACGCTCCCATAGACTTCTATAGGGCAACCTGCCCTGCATTCACAGTCCATACTAGAGCTTGTCAGCCATTTTTGCAGATGCAATTTTTGAAAATTGCAGATTTGTAAATATACAGTGTGAAGAGCTGAGGCTGGGCCCACACACACCCACATGAGGTCCACAATGCCAGCACGCAGGCCGCACTCTTTCTTTTCTAGGACGGGGCGGGATGACAGCTAGAAAGCATCCAACAATGCTCAGTCCCCCACACTCACTGCATCATTGACACCCCCTCCACTACCCCCCTCCCACCGAGCTCTGAGCTGAATGTTGATACTCACCAAACTTTCCCTCCAGACCCCACTGAGCTTGTCAGGGCTGCCCTGAGCGCCTACTACATATCCCCCCCCCCCCAATCTTGCTTCACATATCACCGTCTGTGATCTCTCCAGCAGACAGCTCCTCCAGCAGGCACAGTGATTATGTCATTGTGCTGCTAGAGGATCAATCCAATGGCTGACAGGCTAGAGAGGAGAAAACAGAAGTGTGGACAGCGCTCCATAGTGTAAAGTCTGATGGCAGGTAAAGGAAACAGGAGAGTAAATGGAGACTCTCACCTGTTGTGGTTGTGCAAGTAGGAGGCACAACACTCTGTAGCGTATGTAAGTGAACCGCAGCCACTCCCAGAGACCAAACCGGTTAGCAAATAGACAGATCCTCCACTCCAAACCCTGGGTATGATCGGGCACAGGTCCAAGATAGGCAATATAGATAAGAATAGAACTAAAAAGTTTTTAATAAAATAATGACACAACGCGTTTCGAAGTCGTGCTGACTTCTTTCTAAAGTGTCTAGACACTTGAGAAAGAAGTCAGCACGACTTCGAAACGCGTTGTGTCATTATTTTAATAAAAACCTTTTAGTTCTTTTCTTATCTATATTGCCTATCTTGGACCTGCGCCCGATCATACCCAGGGTTTGGAGTGGAGGATCTGTCTATAGGCTAGAGAGGAGAGAAGAGAGCCAGAGGAGAGGAAGATCCATGCCAGTATTAGGTGAGTGTAATGGTTGGTTTTTGTGTTGAGGCAATACAGGGGGACATTATTTTTATGGGGACACAGCACAGAAGGACATTATTACTATGGGGACAAAGCACAGGGGGACATTATTACTATAGGATTTTCCGGCACTCACCCGATCTTCTGCACACAAATTTATTTATATACACATATACAAGGTGGATACTGCACACCAGACCGGACAAGTTTCGCTCTCTCTTGCCTTTCTCAACTAGAGAGCCGAAACGCGTCCTTCTGGTGTGCAGTATCCACCTTGTATATGTGTATATAAATAAATTTGGGTGCATAAGATCAGGTGAGTGCCGGAAAATCTTTTTTGCATAGACTGTTTCCTGTGCAGGCAACCCCTGTACTGCATGCTGTCCAAACTTGCTTCCATTATTATTACTTTAGTGGCACAGCACAAGGGGACATTATTACTGTGGGGGCACATCACAGTGGGACATTATTACTGTGGGGGCACATCACTGGGGGACAAGATTACTATAGGGACAGCACAGTGGGACATTATTATTATAAGGGCACAGCACAGGGGGACCCTATTACTATGGAGGTACAGCACGGGGGATATTATTACTATGGGGCATAGCGGAAAACATTATTACTGTATAGAAGTACACAGCAGGGGGTATTATTACTATCTGAGGCACAGCAGGGGGCATTATTACTATATAAATGCAAAGTAGGGGATATTATTACTATAAAGTGCACAACAGATGACATTATTACTATATAGAGGGTACAGCACAGCAGGTGATATGATTTCTTTATGGAGGGCACAGCAGGGGACATTATTACTATATGGAGGCACAGTAGGAAACATTATTACTATATGAGGCACAGCAGGGGGCCTTATTACTATATTGGGGCACAACAGAGAGTCTTATTACTACATGGGGGCACAGCAGGGGATCCTACATACAGGGTATCTGTGTATCTGTACCTTTCAAAGGCATTTGATACTGTGCCCCAAGAAAGGTTGGTCTTTAAAATGAGGATTCTGGGACTAGGGGAAAATATCTGTAAATTGGTTAGTAACTGGCTCAGTGATAGGAAACAGAGGGTGGTCATTGATAGAACATACTCTGATTGGGTAACAGTTACTAGTAGGGTACCGCAGGGACAGTATTGGGTCCAGTTCTTTTCTTTACATAGTCACATAGTTAGCACAGTTAAAAAAAGACACATGTGCATCAAGTTCAACCATGGAAGGAATGGGGAAGGATGATGGGTAGGTTCTACACATATGCATTAATGTTATTTTGTTCTAAAAACTTGTCTGAGCCTGTTTTGAAGCACTCTACTGTTTTTGCTTATTATATTTATTCATGACCCTGTTGAGGGGCTACAGAGTAGACTCTCCATATTTGCAGGTGATACTAAACTGGGTAAAGTAATCACCACAGAGGACCCTGGGGGGATTGATGGACAGTAAACTGAACTTTAGTTATCAATGCCAGGCAGCAGCTGCCAAGGCTAATAAAAAATTGTGATGCATCAAAAGAGGTATAGATGCTAAAGATGAGAACATTGTTTTGCCTCTTTGCCTTTATAAATCACTGGACAGACCAAAGGAGGCAACACAGGAGCCAGAAGCAGCTATCTCTGCAAGCTAAGTTCTTTTATATTGTATTTGTGAGCAAGTTTTGGAGCGTGCGAATTTTTGATCTGAAGTGTGTTTTTGTCTCAATTGTTGGACTTTTTATATTCTGGGACTTTAGATTTGGGGAGTTTTAGAGGAAAACAAATTGTTTATTTGCTTTTGAACACATTGTTTGCTTTTGTTGCTTGTTTTTTTTATTTTTTTTATACATAATATCCCCATAAAAATGAGCGCCATGTTTGACAATGCGGCCCAATGTACATCTTGTGCCATGTATGCAATCCTTGATCAACCGATCGAGGGTTCATACCATTGTGGGAGATGTGGGCATGTTGCCGGTTTGGAAGCCCAGATCCTGGATCTAAATGAGCAGCTGCGACGATTGAGATGCATTAGCAAACTGGAAAGGGGTCTGCTTCTCACTGAGCAAGCGCTCCAAGGGGTAGATGGGGGAGAGAGTGATAACATGGAGGTACAGGAGGAAGAGGCAACTAGTTGGGTCACAGTTAGAAAACGGGGTAGAGGGAAGAGTGTGAGGGAGGCCAGTCCTGATCTGGAACCCCCCAACAAGTTTGCCAAATTGGCGGATGAGGGGGATGTTGATTCAGGGGTGGCATTGCTGCAGCAGGACACTGCCTCTGAAAGCCAGTGGGGTGTCTGCTCCAGTAAGGTGGGAAACAGGAGTTCAGGGCAGGCCAGGCAGGTACTGGTAGTGGGGGACTCAATTATTAGGGGGACAGACAGGGCAATCTGTCACAAAGACCGGGATTGTCGAACAGTGTGTTGCCTTCCTGGCGCTCGAGTTTGTCACATCGCGGATCGGGTTGACAGATTACTGGGAGGGGCTGGCGATGACCCAGCAGTCATGGTGCACATTGGCACCAATGATAAAGTTAGAGGTAGGTGGCGGCTCCTTAAAAATGATTTCAGGGACTTAGGCAGGAAGCTTAAAACTAGGACCTCCAAGGTGATATTCTCCGAAATATTACCTGTACCACGAGCCACACCTGAGAGACAGCGGGAGATCAGGGAGGTAAATAAGTGGCTGGTGTAGAATAGAGGGGTTTGGGTTCTTGGAGAACTGGGCCGACTTCTCGGTCGGTTACAGGCTCTACGGTAGGGACGGGCTGCATCTCAATGGGGAGGGTGCAGCCGTGCTGGGGGAGAAGATGGCTGAGAGATTGGAGGAGTGTTTAAACTAGGGACTGGGGGGAGGGCAACTACAATATAGTAAGTGAAGACAGAGTAGATGGAGAGCTGGGCCTAGATTATGGAACTGGGGGATGAGCGGCGGGAGGGGATAGAACAGTCACTAGTGACAAGAGGAAAGGGAATATAGACAAAAATATTAAATGTATGTATACTAATGCTTGAAGCCTCACTAATAAAGCTGAGGAATTAGAACTCATAATGGTTGAAGAGAAATTTGATATAGTGGGGATAAGCGAGACATGGCTAGATGAGAGCTATGACTGGGTGGTTAATATCCAGGGTTATAGTCTATTCAGAAATGACCGTAAAATAAGAAAGGGGGAGGGGTCTGTCTATATGTTAAATCCTGCCTTAAGCCCATTCTGCGGGAGGATATAAGTGATGATAATGTGGAGTCTCTTTGGGTAGAAATAAGTGGAGAAACGAAGAATAATAAAATTCTTATAGGAGTGAGTTATAAACCTCTAAGTATAGTGGAAGAATCAGAAAATCTTCTTATAAGACAAATAGATGCGGCAGCGAAGCAGGGGGAAGTCATTATTATGGGGGACTTTAACTACCCAAATATAAAATGGAAAGCAGAAACCTGCAGCTCCAGGAAGGGAAGCAGGTTTCTGGAAATAGTAAAAGATAATTACCTTTCCCAACTAGTTCAGGAACCAATTAGAGGGGCGGGCCCTTCTGGACCTGCTCTTAACCAATAGGCCAGACAGAATATCAAAAATAGAGGTGGGGGGGTCACCTAGGTAATAGTGACCATAACATAGTAAGTTTTCAATTATCTTTCAATAAAATTATTAGTAGAGGGGCTACAAAAACATTTCAGGAAGGCTAATTTCCAAAAATTAAGAGAGGACCTTGGGAACATAGACTGGGACAATGCCTTCAGAAATAAAAGTACACAAGAGAAATGGGACATATTTAAGAGCATCCTGGGTAAATCGTGTGAACGACACATACCATATGGGAATAAACGTAGTAGAAATAAGAGAAATCCAATGTGGTTAACTTCAGCTGTAAGGGGGGCAATAAATGATAAGAAACAAGCATTCAGACAACTAAAACAAGAAGGTAGTGGGGAAGCACTGAGCAACTATAGACAGAAGAATAGAATGTGTAAAATGCAAATAAAAGAAGCAAAAATAGCAACAGAAAGAAGGATAGCCACAGAAAGTAAAACGAATCCCAAAATGTTCTTCACCTATATAAACAACAAAAGACTTAAAACCGAAAATGTTGGTCCCCTCAAAAATATTCTGGGTGTAATGGTGGAGGGGGAAGAGGTAAAGGCCAATCTACTAAATACATTCTTCTCTACTGTATTCACAGAGGAGAATCCCATAACAGAGGACATGACTAGGGATAATATAAATCCTCCCATAAATCTCACCTGCCTAACACAACAAGAAGTGGGGAGGCGCCTTAAAAACATTAAAATCCATAAGTCACCGGGCCCAGAAGGTATCCATCCTAGAGTTTTGCAAGAATTAAATACTGTGTTGGACAGAGCGTTATTTCTAATATTTAAAGATTCTATAATGACAGGGATTGTTCCACAGGACTGGCGCATAGCTAATGTGCTACCAATATTCAAGAAGGGGTCAAGGAGTGATCCTGGAAACTACAGGCCCGTAAGTCTAACATCTATAGTAGGTAAAGTATTTGAGGGGTTTGATAGAAATGCTATACTGGAGTATCTTAATGAAAATGATCTTATGACGCAGCACCAGCATGGATTTATGAGGGATCGGTCCTGTCAGACTAATCTGATCAGCTTCTATGAAGAGGTAAGTTATAGACTGGACCTGGGAGAGGCTGTGGACGTTGTGTATCTGGGGGAGGCTGTGGATGTTGTGTATCTGGACTTTTCAAAGGCATTTAACCCATAGCTGCACCAGGACGTTATTGAACGTCCTTGTGCCGCTATGGGAGTTCAGAGGGGGGTCGCGCGGCGACCCCCCTCTGAACTGCCGCGATCCCGGGTGCCGCGTGTAGCCCGGGCTCGCGGCTATTAGCGGGCACGGTCCGATCGCCGTGCCCGCTAATTAAGTACTTAGAAGCAGCTGTCAAAGTTGACAGCTGCTTCTAAATACTTCTTCAAACGCATACCTGGTGGTCTAGTGGGGGGATCGCCCCCCTGCGGCGCGATTGCGGGGGGGCGATCCCCGCATCCATCCCGGGCCGGGGTCTGCTCCGTAATGGCGCTGATCCCGGCTCAGCATTCTATTGCATTTGGCTGCAGCAGCCAAAAGCAATAGAACACCGATCTCATGGATTCATGCAGTATAACTATACTGCATGGATCTCTATGAGAGATCAGAGTACATATACTAGAAGTCCCCCAGAGGGGCTTCTAGTATATGTGTAAAGTAAAAGAAAAATGTATTTTTAATAACACAAAACCCCCTCCCCTAATAAAAGTCTGAATCACCCCCCTTTCCCCATTTTATAAATAAAAATAAATAAATTAATTAATAAACAAACATGTTTGCTATCGCCGCGTACGTAATCGCCCAAACTATTAATTAATCACATTCCTGATCTCACACGGTAAACGGCGTCAGCGCAAAAAAATCCCAAAGTGCAAAATTGCGCAATTTCTGTCGCATCAAATCCAGAATAATTGTAATAAAAAGCGATCAAAAAGTCATATATGCGCAATCAAGGTACCGATAGAAAGATCACATCATGGCGGAAAAAATGACACCTCACACAGACCCATAGACCAAAGGATAAAAGCGCTATAAGCCTGGGAATGGAGCCATTTTAAGTGACGTATATTTGTTAACAACGGTTTGAATTTTTTACAGGCCATCAGATACAATATAAGTTATACATGTTACATATCGTTTTAATCGTAACAACTTGAGGAACATGCATAACAAGTCAGTTTTACCCCAGGGTGAATGGCGTAAAAACACATTCCCCCCAAATAAAAGAAATGCGTTTTTTTTTTTCAATTTCACCACACTTTGAATTTTTTTCTGGTTTCCCGGCACATTTTAGGCAAAAATTACATCTGCCATAGCAAAGTACAATTAGTTGCGCAAAAAATAAGGGCTCACTTGGGTCTCTAGGTGGAAAAATGCAGGCGCTATGGCCTTATATACACGAGGAGGGAAAAACAAAAATGCAAAAATGAAAACTGGCTGTGTCCCCTAAGGGTTAATACTGTGCCGCATGAAAGGTTGGTCTACAAAATGAGGATGCTGGGACTTGGGGAAAACGTATGCAAATGGATAACTGGTTGTGTGATAGAAAACAGAGGGTGGTCATTGATGGAACATATTCATATTGGGTTTTAGTTACTAGTGGGGTACCACAGGGGTCAGTGTTGGGTCCACTTCTTTTTAATATATTTATTAATGATCTTGTAGAGGGGCTACAAAGTAGAATCTCCATTTTTGCAGATGATACTAAACTGGGTAAAGTAATCAGTACAGAGGATGATAATATCATATTACAGAGGGATTTGGAGAAGCTGAAGGCTTGGGCGGTGAAATGGCAAATTAAGTTTAATGTGGATAAATGTAAGGTTATGCACTTGGGCTGTAGAAATAACAAGTACAGTTATGTGCTAAATACACTGGGTAAAACTACTTCTGAAAAGGACCTGGGGGTATTGGTGGACAGTAACCTCATCTATAGTGATCAGTGCCAGGCAGCAGCTGCCAAGGCTAATAAAATAATGGGATGCATCAAAAGAGGTATAGATGCTAAAGATGAGAACATAGTTTTGCCTCTTTAGAAATCACTAGTCAGACCACATATGGAATACTGTGTACAGTTTTGGGCACCGATATATAAGAAGGACACAGCTGAACAAGAGCGGGTACAGAGGAGGGTAACAAAGGTCATTAAGGGAATGGGTGGGTTACAGGACCAGGACAGGTTATCACGCTTGGGGTTATTTACACTAGAAAAAGACTTCTTAGGGGCGATCTGATCACAATGTACAAATATATGAATGGACAGTACAGAGATCTTTGTAGTGGTCTTTTTACTCCTAGGTCTGTAACCATGACAAGGGGGCATCCTCTACGTCTAGAGGAAAGAAGATTTTATCATCAGCATCGACGCGGGTTCTTTACTGTACGAGCGGTAAGACTGTGGAACTCTCTCACTCTCTCTCTCTCACATGATGTTGTCATGGCCGATTCATTAAATAAGTTCAAGGGAGGCCTGGATGCTTTTCTTGAAAAACAGAATATTACAAGTTATGGGCATTAGATTTCCGGTGATACGTTAATCCGGGGATTGTTCTGGTTGCCATTGGAGTCGGGAGGGAGTTTTCTTGCCTTCCCTGGATCAACACAGTAGGGTTTCCCTAGGTTGTGGGCCAGTTAGCTTTGTATCAACACCTGAGCGGGCATCCACTACAAACCACTAGCAGTAGCCATATCCCTAACTACATCAGAAGCTAAGTATTTCTTTACATTTTTTGCATCATGGTGACCTTATCCTGTGTTATTTGCCATATATATGAATGTTTTGAATCGTCCTATGGTGGATGCTGGGATTTTTTATAGGGAATATCATATCCCTGCTGGTATATGTGTATGTAATGTGGCAAAAAGATTGATGAACGCATTGTTACCTGTATAGTGGTTGTTATTGATTATATCATATGCTGATTTGCTGTTTTATACAATTAATACACCTATTTCCCTGATGAACCTGTAATACCAGACAGGAGAAACGCGTTGGTCCTGTATATAAATTCTTGTATATAGGGTGTTGGTGAAATTTTATTATTCACGTTTTCACTCTCTTTTGTTATTTTTTCCCTGCACTTAGCAAATAGGGAGGGACTGTCACCGTGGTTGGGGCCACCCTTTTAAGGAGGTGGGTCACCCCAAAAGGCAGGGTGAGAAATTACCATCTTTATTAGCTGTGAGAGAGCACTTCCCCTCCCCTAGCCATAGTGGTCATCTGATTGTGGACAGACCATTTATAGAATTATCTCTTCCTTCATTAAGTTGTTGATAGTACAGGGATAGGGTTTAACACGTGTGTTTTCACTTTCTATATTTCTTTTTGTGTTTTTTTTTCTTGTTATGACAGTTTTTAGCATATATTTTTTATTAAAAGTTAAGTTTTATTCGCCTTAGGGTGTTAAAAATTTCGTCTGTGAGCTAACTAAGTATACACCATCGGGCATTTTTGCAATACTGGGGCTAGCAGTAGCCATTTTAGTAGAATTTCCGCAGTGACAGTTAATTTCCCTAGGTTGAACCTGATGGACTCTTGTCTTCTTTCAACCTTATTAACTATGTTACTATGTTAGAACACATATGAAATACTGTGTACAGTTTTGGACAGCGGTATATAAGAAGGACCCGGCTGAACTGGAGCGGGTGCAGAGGAGGGCGACCAAGGTCATTAGGGGAATGGGTGGGTTACAGGACCAGGACAGGTTATCAAGCTTGGGGCTATTTAGTTTAGAAAAGAGACGTCTTAGGGGCGATCTGATCACAATGTACAAATATATGTATGGACAGTACAGAGATCTTTCTAGTGATCTCTTTACTCCTAGACCTATAACCATGACAAGGGGGCATCCTCTACGTCTAGAGGAAAGAAGGTTTCACCACCAGCACAGACCCGGATTCTTTACTGTACGACCGGTAAGACTGTGGAATTCTCTGCCACATGATGTTGTCATGGCCGATTCACTAAATAAGTTCAAGGGAGGCCTGGATGCTTTTATTAAAAAATAAAATATTAAAAGTTATGGGAATTAGATTACATGTGATAGGACGCTGATCCAGGGATTATTCTGATCGCCATTGGAGTCGGGAAGGAGTTTTCTCCCTGTGATGGGGCAAATGTCATCTTTCTCATAAGGTTTTTTGTCTTCTTCTGGGTCAGTACAGTAGGGTTTCTATAGTCGGACTTTTATGGACTTTTGTCTTTTTTCAACCTTATTAAGTATGCAACGTCTCAGATCAAAGATGTCACTGATTGACATTTCTGTATTCAGTAGGACATTATTTGGTAGCATCAACGCTCTATGCCTTAATACACATGATGCAACCCAAATCTTGATAAAAGCCCCCCGTCCTTCCCCAGGGCTACATCGAGTGAGGTTACGGGGAAAGTGGGGAGCATTTATGTCAAGATTCGCCTTGTTGTCAAAAACTGCCCTGGGGTGGAGTCAGAGTTCCATGCGGGGAAGAAGGGGGCACTGGAAAGTGTGCTATGGGGCCCAGCCACATCTAGTAATGCCCCTGCCAACAGACCATCAGTAACACCAATCGTAACAGTTTAATTGACATTCAAGAGAGCAGCTAAGAACAGATTACCTTCCCATATCAGTCACATACATCCCTATCAGGGTTCCCGCAGGTCGGAGCTACAAGGAAACTCTGATGCTGCAGATACACGGATGGGATTTTACCAGTTCTCCCCAGTTTAACAGAACACAGTATACTTGATCCTGTGTGCTACATGATAACAGTATGTACTTACAGAGCTGATACTCAATTACATGTGAGGTTTGGAGTAAAGTTGACTTTTTTATATTTAACTTTATTTTATTTTTTCATTATAAGTTAATACAAAAAAATTACAAATTACAAAGTCATCATCTATAATTTCCAAGCAATGCTACAAAAACAATCTTCAGAATCACTCAAATTGTACTTTACCCTAACCCCTAATCTCCCCACCCATTTTGCCTGATGGAGAGAAAAAAAATGTAATTAAATTCCACCTTTGTATCTCCCCTTAATTTAATAATGTTTTTTAAACAATGTCATACATTTTTCCTATTTCCCAAATTCATGAAGGTTTGGGGAGATCCAACTTCTTACTAAGATTAATTTTACATAAAACAACGTTCTAAGAACCGTTCTCTCTTTCTTTTGGGGCAAGTGCAAGCTGGAAGTATCTCCCAATAAAGCGATCTGCGAAATCATTCGTATCTCCACCCCTACTTTCTCTTCCATTTTTTCAAAAACCAGAGACCACAGTCTTTTTAACTTGTCCCACCCCCAGAGTAGATGTATATATCCGGTTTCCCCCACCCCACAACTGGGACATCTATCGTGTGGCCATAACTTAATCCCATACATAAAAGCCGGCGTGTAATATAACTGATGAACAATGTAATATTGTATAATCTGATGGCTCATTGCTACTGAAACCTTTTTGATATTCTTATAGATAATGACCAGTCCAGTTCACATTCCTCTCCCTCCTCGAGCTGCCATTTTCTTTGGCTTTTAAATTCATAATCAACCTTACATAAAATATACTTATACATGAAGGATATACATTTTTTCTTAAGTTGGTGCATTCTACACATTTCCACTACCAGATCTGGATCGGCTAGATATACCTGCCCTGATTTTATTAAAGGGTTTAATGCATAACTAAGCCTACAATATTCAAACCAGACACTCTTTGGTAGATTAAACTCCACCTCTAAGCTCGCCCAATCTTTTACAGACCCGATTCCCCAGACGTCCTCTATATTCTTTACTCCTGCCTCATATAGGCCTCTCAGCATCCCTAAGTTTTGAATTGGTGGCAGATTGTGATTGTCCCATATCGGAGCAAACCTGAAAAGACCCTTTACTCCCAATACTCTCTTCATTTCTCCCCATTGCTCCCAACATTACCCCTCCCCCCTACCTTTCCCTTCCTTGACTTCTCCCGGCTCAAGTCTCTGAAAGTTGTCCCGTGGAGCAGAAAACCTTGCATTTCGTGCACAATTCAGAAGCTCGACAGTTCTATCATCTCTAAACCAATAGAATTGGGAGGCCAAGATGGTTTAACTTAATATCGGGAAAAGCCAAGCCCCCTTTATTTTTGGGAGCACACAACAGTTCCCGTTTTAAACGAACTCTCCTGCGTCCCCAAATCAAAAAAATTAAAGGTTGCTTTAATCCTCCTGATAAATTTGTCCTTAATGAAGAAGGGCAATTCCAAACAGAAACCAGACCTTTGGGAGAAAAATAGTTCTTATCAACACAATCTTGTCTGCTCCGCCCCTACTGAAACTTCCCGCAGGTCTGAGCTACAGGGAAACTCTGATGCTGCACATACAGGGATGGGATTTTACCAGTTCTCCTTAGTATAACAGTATGTACTTACAGAGCTGATACTCAACTGCATGTGATGTGTGGAGTAAAGTTGAGGGTAAACACTGCTGACTCTTTGATCTGTTCCCGCTTATCTATACCTACAGCAATATGGCAAGGCCTGGGCCACCTCTACTTACTGTATGTTCTGTCTCTAAAGAGAGGGAAGATCGAGATGGTGTTCGATCGAATATTGCGGTATTCGAAAGATTCAAATTCAATCGAGTAGTAAGGCGAATACGCGGAAAACATTCTAAAGCCCTCCCATCACACTTGGCGCTTTTTAAAATCCAATCTCCATGCAGGGAGGCTGTGAGGGACATGCAAAAACACAGAAAAAGTGCAACAGCTCACCGCAACAGCAAGATACAGACCCACCATAGACATGAAAATAGTTAAAAGCAGCCCCCCCCCCCCAACTGCCAGAAAAAAAATCCCACAAAAATAATGAGTCTCTTGGTAAACTGCCTCACCACGATAAGCTCAACCGGAAAAGTTTTTGCTTTTGTGGCCCCCAGTGGGTACTAAAAAATATGTATCTCTGCTCAAGGATGCATAATAGATCACACCCCTACCAAATATTTCCCTAAGGAAAAACAAAAAACATCCAAGCCACAACACCAATTTCTCAAAAATATAAGCAAAGTTTTTTGAAGCAATTTTAAACAACATAATTTAAATACATTTATCCAAAAAGAATATTTGAAAAGAGGACAGCGCAAAACAAACAGCACAACACAGGGAAAGGGGGACTGCACGGATCATGCATGTATCATATATCAAAAATAAATAAAGTGCATGCTTTTGCCAGCAAATTTCATATATTTCAAAGTGCAATGTGCATAGTGTAATACTAAAAAAATAACGGAGGCAAAGCGTGCTTAAAATTTAAATATAGAAATAAAAAGTTAATACGACGAAGGGCGTACCGAAACGTGCGTTGGGGTGTCTGTGGGTAAGGGAGCTGCACGGCTCTATGGCATGTAATCTGCACTTTCAGTGATACTTTATATTATCAGTTATGCTTCTAATTTACTGTTTATTGATTGTACTTTGTATTAACTTTTTACTTCTATACTTAAATTAGTAGTATTTTAAGCACGCTTTGCCTCTGTTATTTTTTTAGTATTACAATTGCACTTTGAAATATATACAATTCGCTGGCCAAAGCATGCACTTTATTTTTTTTTATATATGAAACATGCATGATCCGTGCAGTCCCCCTTTCCCTGTGTTGTGCTGTTTGTTTTGTGCTGTCCTCTTTTCAAATATTCTTTTTGGATAAATGTATTTAAATTATGTTGTTTTAAATTGCTTAAATAAACTTTGCTTATATTTTTGAGAAATTTGTGTTGTGGCTCGGATGTTTTTTGTTTTTCCTCACCACGGTAAGGTGGACTCATATCGAGGCAGACCCTACACTGTACACTATGGCCTCTCCATGGCGTGTAATATGCCTATGCTCCGGGCATGGAAGATCTGTCTAATACCTGCAAAAATAATTGCACCACCTGGGTGAGACAGGTGGAGAGCACGAACAAACCTTTTTCTGCAGGTATTAGACGGATCTTGCATGCCCAGAGCATAGGCGTATTATACGCCATGGAGAGGCCATAGTGTACATACAGTGTAGGGTCTGCCTCGATATGAGTCCACCTTATCGTGGTGAGGCAGTTTACGCTGTTTGCAAATAGTAACCAAGAGACTCATTATTTTTGTGGGAATTTTTTTCTGGCAGTTGGGGGGCTGCTTTTGACTATTTTCATATCTATGGTGGGTCTGTATCTTGCTGTTGCGGTAAAATGTTGCACTTTTTCTGTGTTTTTGTATGTTTGCAATTTCAGCCATGGCAACGTGCTCCTGCCTAGTGTGAACGGTGTTCTAGGAGAGCTGATCAATTTTTTCTTTTTTTTAGGCTGTGAGGGCCCCTGAAAGTACGCACGCAGCGCGAAAACAGCGTCTACCCTCATTGGATGGCTGAACCACATGACCTCAAATCTTAAATACTTGGCTACCACCTCTCGACCGCAGATGAGCTATCAACCTAGTCAGGGAAAGATCTTGCAGCAGGGAGAGATAGGTTTTAGTAGCGTTTTGGTCAGGCAGGATTACTACAGAACCCAAAAGTCCTTCTCAGGGCTAAGATCCAGCGAAAAAGTCATCTCTGAATCCAAAGCTTCTCAGTGCTAAGAAATAGATGATAACAGCAGCAGCAGCAGGTGGATTCATTCCAGTACCCTGTGTGTACAAGTGATTTATAGTGTCCCTGGTTTAGCCCACTAAGGGCACCTGATATATACTGTTCCAGTAGCCCAGTAAGAGGCACGTCTTACATACTGTTAACAGTAACGTTTGTACAACATGACACGTGATACGCGCAAATAACATGACGCTTTGCGGACGCACATTGTAACCATGTATGTAACGAAATGTGTGAACATTGCCATAAATGTTCGTAAAGCGTACTCAAATATTTTTCCTACGCAATGCGGAGAGTGGCATTATACTGCGATTTTGGGGTGTTGGGTGCACCCAGGCATGGTCCCTCTAATGTCCCAGTTTCATTCCGGAGGTGTTGGCAACATTTAGGGAGGTTTCATGGGGGACTTGGTGACCTCCAAGTGGTCGAATTTGGATTTCCAAGTGCCGCAATTTTTTTTCCCATAGACTATAATGGGATCGAATATTCGTTCGAATAGTTAAATCTTGGTGCCTATTCGATTCGAATTCTGAAAAGTCGAATGTTTCACTACTCGCTCATCTCTACTCCCCATATAACCCAATGCAGGCTGTAGAAGGCAATTTCCTCATATAATGTAGATAGGGGTGACAAGTCTGTGTCTCACAGAGGGAACAGTGTAGGGAAAGATAGAACATGAGTGATTTACCCACGTTCTTTTCAGCCGCCCCAGTGTTTGCAGCAGACAATCTACAGTATGTGCTGAGTGATATTAAGCCCTACTTGCTTGCATTTTACCACCTTTCAGCAAGTCTCTCTTCAGCAGACTCTATGCAGTAGTTGCAGCAGTAGGGTGGAGCAGCTGGTAACATTGAGCGGTCATTTGTTGACCAGTCTTGGAGTGGATGACTCTGAGTTCTGAGCTTACTTTAACCACTACACAATCACATAGCCAGGAATCGGGGGGATTGCTCTGACACCACAATTTCTTGGTAAGGGACACATTCCGCTGGGCCTTCTCATCTCCTGAATATGCTTCTCCTCTTCAGGAAAACTATTGGCAGACATGGGATTTGAAACCACTGATAAACAAAGAAGAATTTGGGGAGAGTAGTCAGTAGGAAAAGATTTAGTATAACTTGAAATTTATTAATTGAATTTAGAGATGGGTGAATCTAGAGCAGTAGTAGCGGTAGTAGTAGTAGTAGTAGTAGTAGTAGAAGTAGTAATAGTAGTGGTAGTAGTAGTAGTAGTAGTAGTAGCAGTAGAAATAGTAGTAGTAGCAGTAGTAATAGTAGTGGTAGTAGTAGCAGTAGTAATAGAACTAGTAGTAGTAGCAGTAGTAGTAATAGGAGTAGTAGTAGTCGTAGTAGCAGTAGAAATAGTAATAGTAGTAGTAGTAGTAGTTGTAGTAGTAGCAGTAGTAATAGTAGTGGTGTAGTAGTAGCAGTAGTAATAGTAGTATGTAGCAGTAGTAATAGTAGTAGTAGTAGCAGCAGTAGAAATAGTAGTAGTAGCAGTAGTAATAGTAGTAGTAGTGGCAGTAGCAATAGTACTAGTAGTAGTAGTAGTAGTAGCAGTAGTAATAATAGTAGTAGTAGTAGTAGTAGTAGCAGTAGCAGTAGAAATAGTAGTAGTAGTTGTAGTAGTAGCAGTAGTAGTAGTAGTGAAGCGCTTTGTTGCGCTCAGCCGTTGGCATTCGGGCTGATCCTTTTGAACTCCGTTCTGCTCTGCCTTGCTCTGAGTGCCTAGAAAAGCTGAATACAGTCCTGGGAAACTTCTCCCAGAACTGTATCCAGCTTTTCCAGGTACACGGAGCGGAGTTGCCAAGCAGCAGCCTAAATGCCGACAGCCGAGAGCATCGAAGGGCTTCACTTTGTTACTTCTCTATATTCACTCATCTCTAATTGAAATCTCTGATCTTTCCATGCTAAGGAGTCTAGTCCGTTGAGTGACACCGCCTACTGGGCTCCTCAATAAAGAATCATCAGGGATTTTAATCAAAATGTTCCAAGTCATACTGAATCTTTTCCTACAAAGATATATACCACTCTGCTCAGTTCTTCCTGCTCTATAACATGATAGATTATATAGCATTGATTTGGTGACAGGTACCCACAGTGCAGAAAGTTCGGTCTGAAAGCAGATGGAGGGGGAACATTAAGGTGGAGGTAAAGAAACATTGCGTCAGACACTTGAGAAGGACAGCAGTGAAAAATAAACCTGCATCGGTGATGTCACCAATGGCAGGTGGCAGCCGCGTGATTTGGAGTCATTATCAAAGGGAAAGGGTGGCAGCATGTCCCCGACCCATCAAAATGGCATCAATGGAAGAGCCTGAGCCAAACTCAGGAGGGTTACATGTCTGCTAGTTGGCAGTCCAGCTTGGAGGAACACACTAGCAGTGCAAAGGCAGATAGAACCAGACACAGCAGCTATCAGCCAGTACGCAGTGTAGCATTCATAAGTGTGGAGGTTTATTTACCTGAAAACAAATACTTGCACGGCGGAGAGCAATCTGTGTCACCAAAGGATGAGGTGCAGACTGGGTACTCATGTGGGCCCTACAGCCCTGCCTTCACACATGGTATTCCACCACAGCAGAGAACCATGGTTTTACAGCCTCATCTATCAAAAGCCACATCTCCCAGCACTCCCCTAACCATCAGTGGCAGTCATGGCTCCTCAGTGTCTGGTAATGGAAGCAACTGATCCCACAACCCTTGGTATCCAGCCAAAATGTCATGGCATAAGTGAGGGCTGACTCGTACACTCTGCATTGTGCATGGTGCATTGTAACCATGTTTCTGAAGTCCTTTACTGGACTAAAGAAGCAGACAAAAATTTCATGAAAACTCTAGACGCACTTTAGTCTATGGCTTCCTCATGCAGTAAACGGCCAGCTTTCCTGCCCACTGCAACTTCAAAGTAAGGCACAGATAGATGATGTGCGATGCCTGACACTTGCTGAGACCTTTTAGGGCCTACAGGACTTCAGGCCTAGGATATTATTAATGTAATTACAATGCTCCATGTCCTGGAGGGTGTCCTGAAAGATCATGTTGGTAAGGGGACCCAGACCGCTGATGGCATTTACCACAGTCACCAAGCCCGGAGCAGGATGTGGTGTTGGATGAGGTACATGAGGAGGGCGTGTAGGAGAAGAAGAATGAAACGCCCAGAATCTATGAACACTACTTTGTTATCTGCCGATGGGACACAAGAGAAGCATAATGATCTGGAGGACCAAGAGGAGGAGGAGCATGACCCCAGCATACTGTGGCAGTATTCAATAGACAATGGGAAGGACGAGCATTTGGAGTCTCTTGTGCAAATAGCACAACGCCTGCTGACATGCTTGGCCAATGACAGGGGTTTTTTTTACCTACAAAGAGGGATGCCAAAATGGCGTACTACTGCCAATTATGGTGCAGTCAGTTGGTCATGGCCTACCTACATGATGCAACATCATCACAAAGAGGTCAACAGAAGGACCCTCTATTCCCATTACTGCAAGTGGAGTCAGGAGCAGCAGTAATAGTGAAAGGAGGCATCATCCAGCAGCAGATCAGGACATATTTAGAATATCTGCCCCATCACAACCTGGATCCTATGGAATACTGGGCAGGTAAAGTGTCGCAGTATCTGGCTGAATTAGCCACATCCATGCTTTCATACCCAGCCAGTAGCATAGCATCAGAAAGGGTCTTAAGTACAACTAATGCAAAAATGTGCACATTCTGACATTTGTCTAGATGAATCAAGCAAGGATCACACAAGATTTCAACACACCATTGGCTCATACTACTGACTAGAGCAGAGATCCACAACATTGCTGCTGCTTATTCCACTTCCATTCAAAAGTGTCTTTCCTAGGTCTTTTTGGGTAAGACAGAGTGTTAGTGTTGATGCTTCCACCACCATTAGTGTTTAGCGAGTACTAAAATGCTCCAGTGCTCGTATTCGAAACAAATATCTCCCGATACTTGAGTGCTCGTTTCGAGTAACGAACCCCATTGAAGTCAATGGGAAATTCGAGCATTTTTGCAGGGGACCCAAGTTTGGTAGAGGGAAGGTCGTGTGAAAACCTGTCAACCTCCGAAAATGATGGAAACACCAAGGAAATGGACAGGAAACAGCAGGGGCAGCATGTGTGGATGCCTCTGAGGCTGCCTAATTGCACCATTATGCCAAATTCTGGGCAACAGCCTGGTTAAAACAGAGGTAGGCATATGAACCACCCAAAAACTCAGCCTGACACAGCATGGCAATGATAACACAGTGAACCATTAAAAGTGAGTGAGGTAGCAAGTGAGCCTCCCAAAACTATCCTGACACAGCATGGCGGTGAGAACACATGGAACCATTAAAACAGAGGTAGGCATATGAACCACCCAAAAACTAGCCTGACACAGCATGGCGGTGAGAAAACACGGAACCATTAAAACAGAGGTAGCATAAGAAGCATCCAAAAACTTAGCCTGACACAGCTTTGCTGTGAGGACACAGGGAACCATTAAAACAGAGGTAGCATATGAACCACCCCAAAATTTAGCCTGACACAGCATGGCGGTGAGAACACAGGGAACCATTAATCAGAGGTAGCCTATGAACCACCCAAAAACTAGCCTGACACAGCATGGCGGTGAATAAACAGAGAACCATTAAAACAGAGGTAGAATATGAACAACCCCAAAATTTAGCCTGACACAGCATGGCAGTGAGGACACAGGGAACCATTCAAATATAGGTGGCATAGGAACCACCCAAACACTTTGCCTGACACAGCATGGCGGTGAGGACACAGAGAACCATTAAAAGTGAGGTAGCAAATGAGCCTCCCAAAAATTTGGCCTGACACAGCATTGCGGTGAGGACACAGAGTTCCATTAAAGCAGAGGTAGCATATGAACCACCCCAAAATTTAGCCTGACACAGCATGGCAATGAGAACACAGGGAACCATTAAAAGAGAGGTAGCATGTAAACCAACCCAAAATTTAACCTGACACAGCATTCCGGTGAGGACACAGGGAACCATTCAAACACAGGTAGCATATAAACCTCCAAAACACTCTTCCTGACACAGCATTCCGGTGAGGACACAGGGAACCATTCAAATACAGGTAGCATATAAACCACCAAAACACTTTGCCTGACACAGCATGGTGGTGAGGACACAGAGAAACATTAAAAGTGAGGTAGCAAGTGAGCCTCCCAAAAATTGGGCCTGACACTGCATGGTGGTGAGGACACAGAGTTCCATTAAAGTAGAGGTAGCATTTGACTATGAAATGGAGAGAGAGGAGCTGTTGCACATTACACCTATGGCTGATACTAATGCCGCTCGGCTATATTTAAAAACCAACGCCAGGTTGTTAGTATATAATTTGATCAAACTATATTGCCCCATGTACCACGTGCCGGTCTCCTGGTTCACATGGGTCCCTACACTAACTCCAAACTGTGTTGGTCAGTGACTGCCAACCCTGAAAAGCGTGCACAAACAGGGAAGGGAGGCCATTGAGTGGCCCTGCAACCCCAATGTCACAGGACCAAACCCAAAAGGCCCCCCTAAAACCCATCCGGCACCACCGGCGGAGAAGGCTGCCCCCAAATAACACAAGTATGAATATGGTATTGCACTCACCATTGCTCCTGCAGGTAGAATGGAAAAGATAGGAGCTACTTAGACATGCCCAGGTGACTCCTGCTAATTTGGGTCATGTGGGTCTCACAAAGAGGAGTGCCAACTTCTAAGAAAAGGGAGAGAAGTCAAATACGACATAGAGAGAGAGGACCTGTTGCACATCACACCTATGGCTGACACTAATGCCGCTCGTCTATATTTAAAAACCAACGCCAGGATGTTGGTATATAATTTGATGAAACCATATTTCCCCATGTACCACGTGCCGGTCTCCTGGTTCACAGAGATAGCATTTGAACCACCCCAAAATTTAGCCTGACACAGCATGGCGGTGAGAACACAGAGAACCATTAAAACAGAGGTAGCAGATAAACCACCACAAAATTTTGCCTGACACAGCATGGCAGTGAGGACACAGAGAACCATTCAAATACAGGTAGCATCTAAACCAGCAAAACACTTTGCCTGACACAGCATGGCGGTGAGGACACAGAGAACCATTAAAAGTGAGGTAGCAAAAATTAGGCCGGACACAGCATGGCGATGAGGACACAGAATTCCATTAAAGCAGAGGTAGAATATGAACCACCCCAAAATTTAGCCTGACACAGCATGGTGGTGAGGACACAGAGATCCATTAAAAGTGAGGTAGCAAAAATTAGGCCGGACACAGCATGGCGATGAGGACACAGAGATCCATTAAAACAGAGGTAGCATATGAACCACCCCAAAATTTGGCCTGACACAGCAAGGCAGTGAGGACACAGAGAACCATTAAAACAGAGGTAGCATATGAACCACCCCAAAATTTGGCCTGATACAGCATGGCAGTGAGGACACAGAGAACCATTCAAACACCGGTAGCATATGGACCACCCAAAAACTTAGCCTGACACCACTGACCCAGACCAAAATGGACAAAACAATCATCCAATAAAAATAGCCGAATTATGGCTAGATTTACCCTCACACCCTCATGCATTTGTGCGTGAGAAGCATATTATTGGAGGTAAGGACGAAGAATAACGATACAGTCTTCTCAAGAGGCCCTGGAATTTGAACAAATACACTTTCAATCCTTTAAAGAGTCTTTAAGAGAGGGCAAGTGCCGTACCCTGTCTATTAAAAAGACCTGGTCAATCCTGCCTTCAAAAAGGCTACAACATCCAAGGAAGGTAGAAGGTTCTGTTCAGCAGTTTGAGCACCGCCTGTTGGCAGTGCTGCTGCGCCTAAAGCTAAAATAGATTATGGCTAGATTTAGCCTCACACCCTCATGCAGTTGTGCGTGAGAAACATATCTTTGGAGGTAGGGACGAATAATAACAATACAGTCTTCTTAAGAGGCCCCGGAATTTTATTAAAAAGACCTGGTCAATCCTGCCTTCAAAACGGCTACAACATCCAAGGAAGGTAGAAGGTACTGGTAAAAGGACGGCAGAGGACACCCGTAAGATGACATCCACAGTTGGGATAACATTCCCTGCATCTTGTGACTCACCACTTCTCCCCCCACCGCTGTTTTGAGTTTGAATTTGACAGTAGCAGTTTGGGTAACATTCCCTGCATCATGTGACTCACCACTTTCCCCCCCCACCGCTGTTTTGAGTTTGAATTTGACTGTAGCAGTTGTGTTAAAATTCTCTGCATCATGTCACCCACCACTTATATTCCCACCGCTGTTTTGAGTTTGAATTTGACTGAAGCAGTTGAAGTAACATTCACTGCATCATGTAACTCCTCACTACTCCCCACCGCTGATTTGAATTTGACTGCATCAGTTGGTGTAACTTTCCCTGGTTGACTTGCGGAAATGCGCACAGATGCGGTGCACCTTGGTTAGCAAGTCAGCCAAATTGGGGTAGGTTTTAAGGAACCGCAGCAACACTAGGTTGAAGACGTGGGCCAGGCATGGTACATGTGTGAGGCTGCCGAGTTGCAGAGCCGCCACCAGGTTCCGTCCATTGTCACACGCAACCAAGCTCACTGCTAATTACACAGGGTAATACTATACAGTCTTCTTAAGAGGCCCTGGAATTTTATTAAAAAGACCTGGTCAATCCTGCCTTCAAAACGGCTACAACATCCAAGGAGGGTAGAAGGTACTGGTGAAAGGACGGCAGAGGACACCCGTAAGATTACATTTGACTTTAAATTTGACTGTAGCAGTTGGGATCACATTCCCTGTATCAAGTAACTCACCACTTCTCCCCACCACTGTTTTGAGTTTAAATTTGACTTTGAATTTGACTGTCGCAGTTGGGGTAACTTTCCCTGGTTTGCAGAAATGCGCACAGATGTGCTGCACCTTGGTGAGCAAGTCAGCCAAATTGGGGTAGGTTTTAAGGAACCGCACCAACACTAGGTTGAAGACATGGGCCAGGAATGGTACATGTGTAAGGCTGCCGAGTTGCAGAGCCACCAACAGGTTCAGCCTGTTGTCACATTGTAAAATATACTAACATCACTAGTCTCTAACTAACATAGTATAACCATGTCAATCTAAAGCATAAGACATAGTTTAAAGTTATAGTTGGTAGTAAGAGGGTAGATATATATAATAAGGTTTGAACCACTGTACAGCCATCTTGTCTCAGGGAGTTAGTTCTGAGAATAACTTGTTTACTGCATTGCGGTAACATATGCTAGCATCAGTCATATAGATATATATACATTTGTAGGGAGAAGCAGAAGTATATTCTGGGATGTCACGTAGCTCCTTAGAAGTCACCATATAAGTTGAGGCTCAGAGACGGGAGGTGGGGGTTTCAGCTATATAAGCAGGAAATATAGGATAAGATGGAGGAGACCCTGGAAATGCTATCCATCTGCACACCAGGCTTGTGAGACCCCTCCCAGGAACATCTAGCACTGGACACATGAACTGAAAGACATTCTTCAACTCCAGATAATGGACTCTGCTTGAAACAACAACCTTTGTAAGATAACTTGTTATTCTTATCTATACCTATAAATTTTGTATGCTCAGTATTTTTGTTCATTAAATCATTGCTCCTATCTTTTGAGCGAGAGCACATGGACTAAGCTTGTCATCTTCTTTACAACTGCTGTGTAAGAGGATACGTGAGTGGCCCAAATTCTAACACACATGCAACCAAGCTCACTGCTAATTACACAGGGTATTTAGCAGTGAGCTTTGATATGGCTGCAATAAGAAATAAAGAAATAAGAAAAATAATAAACGTCAGCCTGTCAGCGCTGTCAGTTGACAGGTGGGTGTGCTTATTAGTGATGAATGATGATGCCACCTGCTGTACTGAAGACCTGCTCTGACAACACGCTAGAGGCAGAGTAGCCCAGCACCTCCAAGTCAAACTCAAAATCGAATCAGTGGTGGGGAAAATGTGGTGAGGTCACATCCAAGCTCACTGCTAATTGCCCTGTGAAAGATGTTAGCATATATTATATAGCTGCAGTTACCCACAGATTCTATACAACAACCTCCAGAAACTAGTGTGACCAGTATATTTTCTTATTTCTTCATTTATGACTGCAGTCACATCCAAGCTCACTGCTAATTGCCCTGTGTAAGATGGTGGCATACTATATAGCTGCAATTACCCCCAGATTGTATACGTTGATATGGTCAGCAAGGTACTCCATCACTATCTTTCTGAAGGCCTACCCCCTACTCTGTCTAGACTGGGGACAGGTGACATAGTCTTGCTGGGGTGCCATGAAACAGTCAAAAAGCCCTGGAGAGCCTTGGAGAGTGTTCCCCTGCCCATTGACAAGCTGCCTGCTCCACCCGTCCTCTCCCCCGCTTTTTGGCCCACAGAACTACATCCTCTGGCGCTAGTGTTGTCAGATCATACTGTAAGTAAGGAGGGTGAACAGCCAGTAATCGTTGTTGTCAAAAAAATGGAGAAGAAAAGGATGCTAAATTAGGATCCACCATATTTACTCTCTGTTCCTTTGAACTGTGCCAGTGCCTGACATGCTGACTTAAAGCCTCTGTCTCTATCGGCCGATAGGGCAGCATCTCCAGGCTCAACAATTTGCCTATGTGCACATTTAGGGCTTGTGCATGTGGTTGAGTTGCAGTGTATTTGCGCTTCCGTTCATAGGTCTGTTGTAGTGACAGTTGAATGCTGCACTAGGTGGTTAGTGGCTGCACCTATACACATTGTGACACCCCCGTACACAGGGCAATCAGTAGTGAGCTTGGAGATGCCCTTGAGTAAGAAATAAAGAAATCAGAAAATATACTGGAGGTCACACTAGTTTTTTTGGAACCAGTGGTATACAATCTGTTGGTGGCTGCACCTATACACTGTGTGACACCCCCTTACACAGGGCAATCATTCCTGAGCTTAGATATGTTTTGAGTAAAAAATACAGAAATCAGAAAATATACTGGTAGACATAGGCTGTGGGGAAAGAGGCTGAGCTTCGGGAGCAAAGGTTCCACTCCCTTGGCTAGCTTGGGTGGACTGCGTGGAAGACTGGGTGGTGGATAAGTTACTGGACACATTATCCGCTATCCACGTCGGCATCTGTTCACACTTTTGCAGTTTCAAATAGTGGTGTACCCTGAGACCCCATAAATTGCCAGAAGAAGCTAGGGAGTGAATGTCTGCGGTGTG